>NC_049909.1:2217874-2304910 GCF_001411555.2 Juglans regia
TTGTCAGGAAATGAAATTCCTGAGAGCTTGTCAATCTCTCTTGGTGTATCGTCCTCTTCTTCAACTTTATTTTTGCTTTGGCCATTATTTTCAGCTGTAGGGTGGAATTGGTTTCCTTTGATGGTGATCTCTCAATTTCTCTTCCACTCCTAAGTGTGATGGCCTTGTATTGCTCATTTGGATTCATTTCTATGTTGCTAGGAAAAGTTCCTCTTTGTTGGGAATTGATGGTCTTGGCTAGTTGCCCAATTTGCACTTCAAGATTCTTGATAGTGGCTCCCATGTTGCTACAATGAGTCTCAATGTTGTCCAACCGTGAATCAGTCTTTTTAAACCTTACATTTGTCTCCTGAACAAAGGAAACCATGGCATCCTCAAGTGATATCTTCTTTTCGCTTGATTGACTATCAAATCCTGGAGGAGGTTGAGGTTGCAACACATTCTTTGTATTTCTATAAGACAAATTCTCATGATTTTGAAGCCCTGGATAGTAATAATTTGGCATAGGATTACCACAATAGTTGTAGTTCCAATTGTTGATGTATTGTACTTGTTCTTGACTCTCTTCATTACTCGGAATTGTCATACTTGTAGCTGCAACATATTCTGCACTTTGTGTTATCCTTTAGGTTGTCAAAACTGAAATCAAATGGGATAGAGTAGCAACTTGAGCTGGAAGAGCTGCTAACGGCTCCAATTCATGAATCCCAGCAACTTTCTTAGCCATGGTTCTTTCAGTTGGCCATTGATAGTTATTTGATGCCATTTCTTCCAAAAGATAGTAGTACCCTCAACTGTCTTTGACATCAAAGTTCCACTAGCAGCAACATCAACTATGGTTCGAGTTTGCCCATTTAACCCATTGTAGAACATCTGAACTTGCAACCAATTCGGCAATCCGTGTTGAGGGCAGCATCGAATCAAATCTTTATACATTTACCATGCTTCATAGAGTGACTCGAAATCATTTTGCTTGAATTAACCAATCTCACTTCTGAGTTGGGTTGTTTTTGCTGGTGGGAAGAATTTAGCAAGAAAATTTTCAGCCATACCCTGCCAACTAGTGATGCTTCCTGGTTGTAGAGATTGTAACCAACCTCTTGCCTTATGCCTCAAAGAAAAAGGAAATGATCTCAATCTAATGGTGTCTTCAGTAACACTATTAATCTTTACTGTGTCACAAATCTCCAAGAACATCTCCAAATGAATATTGGGATCATCAAGTGGCGATCCACTAAATTGGGCTTGTTGTACCATGCTGATTAAGGTTGGCTTGAGCTCAAAATTATTGACATTAATGGTCTGAAGTCTTTCGATCTCTAGATCAAAATGAGTAATGTTACAAATTCTAGCACGGCACATCCAACATAAAAAATAGACCCAAATGAAAATAAAATAAAATTCTAAATTAAAATCAAGATTACTTTGTATCAATATTGACAAAAATAAGAAGAAATGAATCCCCGACAACAGTGCCAGAAACATGAGCGGTGCAAAACTTCAAGTGCACAGTATCGTAGTTTTATAGTAAAGTGATGAGAAGAGTATCGTCCTCAGGAATTGGTAACTTACTTTTGACAAATACCGAAATTATACTAATCTCGACTTTATTTAAAAAAGTCACTAAGATTTTTGTAATTGCAAATTAAAATAAAATTAATTCAAAGAAAATACTCAACGGAAAATAAAGATATTGTTCGAAGATCAAATCAATGAGAAATAAAACTTCTAGGAAATCGATTTCACCTAATTCCTTAGTATGCTTTACTAATCTAACTAATTGAATTTAATTCTCTGTTTGTTAGTAAATCTCTACAAACTTCCAAAAGCCTCTTTCGACAGTCAATTGGAAATTATTCATATTCATCATTTTACACAAGAGTATGCAAATTAATAAAGCAAGAAAGCAGTAAAACCAATTATTTTAATATTACATAGGTTCATGTAAGTCTTTCGATCTCTATATTTACCTATGCCAAAATATCCAAGATCTATCCTATAATTCCCTCTTTCGACAACAAATCACAAGATTAAAATAATCTAATTAATGGTCAGTTAATTAGAAGCAATAAACTCAGAATAAATAAGACAAACATAGAACATAATTACTTTAAATTAGAATAGAAAAATAAGCATAGTTCAGAACTAGATTATATTCTTTGTTTAGAATAAAGAGAATTTAACTCATGTTAAAAATTAAATTTAATATAAACGAATTTATCATAATTTTTCTGAGAGAATAAAAGAATATTGAAAATACTCCTCGCAAGCCCAGCCTCTCAGTCGCAAGTCGCAGCGTTCGTCCAATCTTTTTCTTCCTCTCTGTTTATTTCTTTTGAAAAGTAAAAAATTCCATTCAATCCCCTTCTCCGCGCGTCTTCCAGCTTTTTCATCTTTTTTTTTTCTTGTGAAAAGTCAACTTCAAACTCCAATTGCACCCGCGCTCCAACTCCCCGTCCGTCCACTTGCTATTCAGCTCCGTATCGCACGCGTTCCAGCTCCTCGTCCCGCACGTCTGCGCAACAAATCCCGCATAACTCGTTCATTTCTTCAGCTGCCTTCCTTCCGTTTCGTGCGTCTTCTATACTAATTGGCCCGTATTTAATTCCAGCTTATAAAGCCAAGTCAAACTGCAGCTTTGCATATGCAAAAAAGGTCCCTTACGTAAAACTCTCTCTTGGCTTTTATTTTTCAAAGTGTCTAATTCTTCATTAAATGAAAGAGTCACCAGACAATGGGATGCCCAAACTAAAATCTTTCATTTTCTTCAAATCTAAAATAAAATTTAAATAACAACAATGAAGACAAAAATTAATAAAAATAAAAAAATTTATACTAAAATTAAAGTTAAGAAGTGATCATAAAATATTCTAAATTATGCAAGTCATCAATTTTATATATACTATATAGTATATATACTATAATATACTACATATATTATAATATAATATTAGATATAATATGCTATATGTTATAGTACACATTATAATATATAACATATATTAATAATATAATATATTATAGTCAATATTTTTGAAAATCAATCGACAAACGTTTGAAAGTACTAAGAATTACGTTCAAACGTTTCGTGTATATAAGCCCAAAACCGAACGGCAAAATGTCATTTTCACTGTTTTGTACTCATTCCGTTTGCATGCCGCCACTCCTCAGTCACTACCACCGTCAAACACCGCCACGACCGTGATTAAAAGGTAGGCATCCATCTTTTAACCTTTAACATGTATTTTATTTGAGATTTGGGTTTAGTTTTATTTAAAATGGGCCAACCCCATTTTCTGGCCACCACGGGTTGCCATTGACCAAATAGTCACTGTAGAAAAGTTTTTTTCAAATGTATACTTCATTTCTATGGTGGCATTTTCGGATTTAGAACCTTGTAATTGATTTGCGAGATTTCAATAATGGCTAAGTCAACATAGTCATTTTGTATCGTAACGTTGTTTCACCAAGACGTTCGAACATACAAAGTTTCAATTACATAGCCGTTCGAACATATATTCTTTTACATTCGGACGTTACTTTTCATAACATTTTCGTCCAAATGTTTAATTATAACGTCCGAACGAATTACTTTTTAAATTTATTTATGCTTCAATGTTCAGACGTGTATCTTTTACGTTTGCACGTAAAATCCATACATTCGAACGTATAATATAAATATCTGAACGTACTTCATTTAAATTTATTTACTACGTACGTTCGAACCTGTATGTTATACTTTCGCACGTATATGTTTTAAGTGCGTAAAGGATACACGTCCGAACATTTTATCTGAACGTTCGACCATTTGTTTTACTATGTTCGAACGTTAATGCAAACTAGCTTAAAATTAACACGAAAAATGCATCAATGTAAATAATTTTTTTTTCCTTTTTTATTTTCAGGATATGGCTCATCCTTTGAATACCAGGAAATGAGGGAGGGAATGAGCCACTCAGGACACTACTCGTATCGGGGCTCGTACTGTTATGGTGGAGCGAGAGGTCCTGATCAATGAGTTCGACGAACTCAAATGGTAGAAGATGAACCTCAGAGATGTCTTCGTCAATAGAGGCTGGAGAAATATCTAAACACTGAGGGGGAAGGTATACCCCTCAATGGTTTAAGAGTTCTATATGAGGATGTGTGACATGCCTCAAGACGCATCCTCTCATACAGTGATTGTACGCAGTGTTTCCATCGAGATTTCACGGGATGTCATCACCGAGCACCTCGGGATTCGTCGAGGAGTTGAGACATAGACTACAGTTGACTCTCTAGGCATGGTTTGCACATCTACATCGGCACATGGCACACCCGGTGAGGATGTAGGCATTTCTGCATCATCTACTAGACGATTTGAGCTAGTATCAGCCAGAGATGCAGACCGGTTAGAGGCCGAGGATACTAGCCACGAGGCTCGGGATGATTATTGAGATGAGAATTTCTACATCCTCACCGGGAGAGACTACACGCAGATCGATAGAAAGAATGTTGATGGGCTTCTAAATCTGTCTTCCAAGCGCAGAAGCTATCAAAGTAGTACATAGATGAGTTCCATGGTCATTTCCACAGGGACAATAATATTCATGCTGAGCAAACATATAATGAAGTGTATTTTGTGTATGGAGCTTGTTTGTGAAAGGGCTATTTATGCAACCAAGAGTAGAAACAAGAAAAGTATATTTATGTACTGATTTGAAGGGTATTAATGAAGTATGGTTTGGGTCTTTTCTCTATTTTTTTGAACAATTTTCTGAATGCTGGTTTGGGTCTTTTCTTTGTTTTTTTGAATAATTTTCTGAATGCTTGTAGATTTAAAAGAAATGGAAACAAAAAGAAATGAGAAAAGAAATTGAATGCTAGAGAAAAGGGTGCAGGAAATGTAGAGATTGCAGTAATATCAAAACAAGTGACACAAAATGTCAAACACTTGGGCTACAAGAATGTTTCCTCCTTTACCAAACTCTGATTAAGAGGTCTAACTCTATAACTCAATTGTCAATCTTGTCTAAGTATTAACAATCGGAAAATGAAGATTTAAAACCAGATTCCAAGTCTAAAGTATCTATAGAGTGCAAATAAATTTACTATGAATACTAACCATGAAAAACCTTGAAAATATTACCAAGTTTCTGTTGTGCCTTACGTCAACAGTAGAACAAGAACAAGAGTTTCTGGTTTTGACTTGTCTCAACAAAATCAACTTGCAAAACTATAAAATGGATTTTTATCATTTCAGAATCGCTCTAATAAGTAGTTTAGTGCAAGAGAATCTATATCTTGTAGCTGAAGCTGTAAACTTAGCCTAACATCATTCTCTAAAGAAAATAGAAATTAAAACAAGTAAACTCAAACTCATAGAAGGGTGCTCTGTGCATAACGAAACTGCTGAAGAAAAATCCAGAATCTCTACCACTGAGAAAATAAATTCCCCTCCCAAAACCATGGTCTCAAGCTGAAAATCCCCTAAAAGAAAAAGCGAAAAATAACGAAGTGGAGAGAGGTGAAAAAACAAAAACTAAAATTGCGGAAAAAAAGAGAGCCAGCCGCACGGAAAAATGCTTTCCTTTTATACTCTCTCTGTGCCTCTGTTCTAGCTGTGTTTCATGTTTCCAGCCCAGCGTTTTACGTCGTTCTAGGTCCTGCATTGCATGTCTCCAATCCTGCATTTCATGGTCTACGTTCTGCATCTCTAGCCCCACCGCCCGTGTGCTGCTCTACACCAGCATCGTGCGTACGTTTTCTCCCTTTCCTGCAGTGCGCGTCTTCCACTAAATGGTGGCCACGATCCTGCTTTGCGTTCCACTCCCACGTCCCACTCCAAAACTTCATCCCTCTTTGTTTTCTTTTTCATTGTTTTGCTTCAGATCCATAGCCCCTTAGCTACATGAGTCTGCTGTCCAGTGCATTACTTTGGGTGCCGCCGTACTTGTTGGGTATTTCTAAAATTACCCATGTGCTTTAACATTTTTTCCCATAATGCCCTGCAACATATAAGTAAGATATGAGAGGAGTAAAAGTTGGGGTATTAATTTTGATGTGAACCAGCTGCATAAATCTTTTTAAGAGCAAAATATCATGATTTTAACATTGAGTCAAGTACTAAAAACTACTATATAATTAAGTGCTTAATTCATTTTTTGGTTAAATAATTCATTCACTTTAACAGCTTAATCATGTAGTTTTTGACACTTTATCACACCCCCCAATGAGCTTTTTGCTTGTCTCTGACAAATAATGCGATAAAAATATTGAAGGATCTAAGAGTGAGCCACTAAACTCAAAAATCTCTACAAAAGAACAATCGTATTGAAATCCCGTGTATTAGAATGTAGTCAAGTCAAGTTTTAGCTCAACACAAAAGCTTATAAAATTCTCAATTGCTTAAACAAGGGAAATGTACTTAAGCTGAAGATCTTTGAGTGCATCAGGTGTGTAAACAGATTTCCATTTGTTTGTTTCAAGATTTTTCACAATAATTTCAGCCTAACAACTTTTTCAAGAAAAACCAAATGGTCTTCATTCCAATTCAAAACCATTACATTGGCGGCTTTCACGCTATCACACTTTGAAAGACCTTTTTTTTTTTTTAACAGATCTCGATGATAGGCAACCTTTTCCAATGTACTTGTATCGTTTTTTTTTATCACACTTGTCTTAGGCCATTAAGATATGGGTCATTGTAGTTCTTGCTATTTTTTTAGAAGAAACCACTGGTTGTGATCAAACAAACAACAAAAAGTATCTACTTGTGTCAATTAAAGTCATCAATCAATAACTTTGAAATAAATTTCTAAAGTTTGAGTTGCTAAGACTTATCATAAGGTCTAGTGTTGAACTTAAACTTAAACCAATGGAAATTAATGTAGCCCAAGACTGCAACTATCTGATCTTAAGTAGAGAAGTGTGAAAATAGTAACTTGGCAGCAACAAAAAATTCAGACCCCACAATTATAAATCCTGAGAGACTAATGGTAAAAGACTCTCCTTTCCCACTAACTAAAAATGGGCAGTGTCCTCACTGCAAACTAGGAGTAAAATAAGGAATGAAAGAAAATAGGGCCGAAGGAAAATACCTGAGATGGCTGAAGGGATCATGAATGTAAAAATGAAACCAAAAATAAAATAAACAGTGATGAACTAGAAAAGATATACTGAAGAAAAAGAACAAAAAAAAAAAAAAGAACAAAAACATAGACGTGAAACAAATAAAAGCAGAAAAAGAAAAGAAAAAATTAAAGCAAAACAAAAATGAGCCAAGATCATGAGAATAAGTGGAATCTTCCAAAGGAATGGAAGTATCCTTATGTGAAAGTTTTGCCAAAAAATGTTTAAGTCGTTGGCCATTGACTTTGAAAGTATTTCCATTTTGAGGATTAGTAATCTCAATAATTCCATATGGAAACATAGCCTTAACTACATAAGGACCACTCCACCTTGATCTTAATTTGTCTGGAAATAGATGGAGGCGAGAATTGTAAAGTAAGACTTGTTCATTGGGTTCAAAATTCTTTCTATGGATGTGCTTGTCATGTAACACCTCCATGCGCTCCTTTGACAATTTAGAATTGTCATATGCATCTCGCCTAAATTCATCCAATTCTGAAATCTGAATTTCCTCACAAAGCCAGCATGGTCAATGGAAAAATTGAATTGTTTAACAACCCAGTATGCCTTATGTTCAAGCTCAACGGGAAGATGACATGCTTTTCCATATACCAAGCGATAGGGGGACATGTTAAGAGAGGTTTTAAAAGCTATCCTATAAGCCCAAAATGCATCAGTTAGCCTTAAAGACCAATCTTTTTTGTTAGGGTTAATTGTTATTTCTAAGATGTGCTTAAGTTCCTTATTAGCTAATTCAGCTTGCCCATTCATTTGAGGGTGATATGGATTGGAAACCTTATGGCGTATACCATATTTTTTCATGAGGGCAGCAAATGGTTTGTTGCAAAAATGTTTTCTTTCAAGAACTTAAGCACAACCTTATGGTCATTTGTTTTACATGGGATGGCTTCAACCCACTTGGAAATATAATCAACAGTCACGAGGATATACAAATAATCAAAAGACGATGGAAATGGCCCCATAAAATCAATCCCCCATCAATAAAAAATCTCAACGACCAAAATGGGTTGTAAAGGCATCATGTTTCTCTTAGTGACTATGCCTAGTTTTTGACATGGTTTACAAATTTTGCAAAAATTATACGCATCCTTAAACATATGGGGCCAATAAATCCACTTCGTAAAATTTTTGCAACGGTTTTATGTGCAGAAAAGTATCCCCCACAAGCCTCATTATGACAAAAAGAAAAAACAGCTTGTATTTCATGATCAGGCACAGATTTCCTTAAGATTTTGTCATAGCAATATTTAAACAAGTAAAGATCATCGTAGAAGAATGGCTTTACCTCATGCTTGAGTTTTCGTATGTCTTGAGTACTCCAATGGGGTGGAGTTTGTCCTGTTACCAAAAAATTAACTATGTCAGCAAACCAAGGTAAATTTTCAACTGACATTAATTGTTCATCAGGAAATGAGTCAAGGATAGAGACAATGTACTCATTTTCAGCAACTGTAAGCCGAGACAAGTGGGTTTTCTGCACCTTTCTTGTCTTTGATGATAAGGTCGAATTCTTGGAGAAGAAGGATCCATCGGATTAAACGTGATTTAACATCCTTTTTCAACAATAAGTACTTTAACGCTGCATGATCGGTGAAAACAACCACAGGAGAACCAATAATATAAGTTCGAAACTTGTCTAATGCAAAAACTACAGCAAGCAATTCCTTTTCTGTGGTAGAATAATTTCTCTGGGCTCCATTTAGAGTTCTACTTGCATAAGAAATGACATGTGGAAACTTATTTCTATGCTATCCAAGAACAGCTCTTATGGCTACATCGCTAGCATCACACATTATCTCAAAAGGAATAGACCAAACAGAGGGTTGCATGATAGGAGCCGTATTGAGCAAAATTTTCAGCTTATCAAAAGCATTTTGACAAGAAGTGGTCCATTCAAAAGCAACATTATGCATAAGTAACTCACACAAGGGCTTAGAGATAGAACTAAAATTTTGAATGAATCTCCTATAAAACCCAGCATGCCCAAGAAATGATTTGATTTCTTTTACTGTTTTGGGTATAGGGAGCTTGGAGATATGCTTGATCTTAACTTTATCAACCTCAATACCTCGTGATGAGACTATGTGACCAAGAACTATGCCTTGTTGAGCCATGAAATGATATTTTTCTCAATTGAGAAGCAAATGCTTCTCTTCATACTTGGCTAAAACAACTTGGAAGTTGGTCAAACATGCATCAAAAGAACTACCAAATACTGAAAAATAATCCATGAATATTTCCAAATAATTTTCAGTCATGTCACTGAAAATACTAAGCATACATCTTTGGAAAGTAGCTGGTGCATTACATAGTCTAAAAGACATTCTTTTAAATGCAAAAGTTCCAAACGGGTAGGTAAAAGTTGTTTTCTCTTGATCTTTAGGTGCTATTTCTATTTGGTAAAAATTAGAAAATCTATCAAGAAAGCAATAGAAATCATTGCCAGCAACTTTTTCTAACACTTGATCGAGAAATGGCAAAGGGAAATGATCTTTCCTAGTGGCGGCATTCAACTGTCTATAATCTATATACATTCGCAAACCAATAGAAATCTTAGTAGGAATCAGTTCATTTTTCTCATTTTTCACAATAGTAAGCCCATATTTTTTTGGAATTACATGAATGAGACTTGCCCACTTGCTGTCCGCAATAGGTAGATAATTCCCACATCAAGTAGTTTCAAAACCTCTATTGTTACTACCTCTTTCATGGTAGGATTTAGTTTCCTTTGCATCCCCCTAGAGATTTTAACATTTTTTTCTAAATAAATCCTATAAGTGCACATAAGAGGATTTATACATTTTCTATCTGCGATTGTCCATCCAATAGCACCTTTGTGCTGCCTTATGACTTTCATTAGTCTCCCTTCTTGGTCATGAGTGAGTTGGGCTGAAATCATCATTGGAAAGTGCTGTCCGAACCCAGAAATGCATATTTCAGGTCATTCGGCAATGTTTTCAGCTCTAATGTAGGGATTTCATTTGCTGAAGGCTTCAAACTTGCTGTCAATGGTGGGAGCTGCTCAATTTTTTGCCTCTATTTAGTCTCAAATTTATTTTCTGCATTAAAAATAGGAGAAAATCAATGTGGTTGCCATCAGTGTTGAGATCACAAATATTTTCTAACTTAAACAGCAGGTCAGTGGGCTGGTATGCCGAATAAGCCTTTTCCTCAAGGATGATTTCGAGCAAATTTACTTCTTGAACATCTTCCAAGTCTTGAGGTTGCCTACAAATATTAAAAACGTTTAGTTCAAGGGTCATGTTCCCAAAACTCAGCTTTACAACACCACTCTTACAATTTATCAATGCATTTGAAGTAGCAAGAAAATGTCTCCTAAGAATCACATGTGCTTAAAAAGAAGATTTTGGTGTCAAGTGAACATCCAACACAACAAAATCTACGGGGTAAAAATATTTATCCACTTGAACTAAGACAAACTCAACAATCCCTCTTGGCATTTTAATTGACCTGTCCGCTAGTTGTAAAATGATAGGAGTTGGTTTTAATTCCCCCAAACCAATCTGCTCATAAACATTATAAGGCAGTACATTCACACTTGAACCTAGATCTAATAATGCTTTACCAATTTTTGAACTTCTTATAACACAAGCAATTGTTGGTGAACCGGGATCTTTATATTTTGGTGGGGTATTGCTCCGAATTATGGCACTGACCTGCTCAGTAAGAAAAGTTTTCTTTTGCACATTTAATTTCCTTTTAATAGTATACAATCTTTTAGAAACCTAGCATATGTAGGAATTTGTTGAATATCATCCAACAAAGGGATGTTAATCCTAACTTGCTTGAATATTTCTAAAATTTCATATTGGTGTTTGTTTTTGTGCAGAGGAGCCAATCTTTGCAGAAAATGAGTAGGTACAGGACATGAAATCTTTTCAGTTTCATTTTCAGTTTCACTTTGTTCAACCACACCATTTTCAGCCTCATTTTGTACAGGTTTAGAGACCTTACCAGCCTTGTCTGAATCTTGAGCTGGAATGTTCACCACCCTACCATTTCTAAAAGTAGTGATTTCCTTCACTTGCCTTACATTCGAAGTAGAGATTGCTGGAAATGTAGAGATTGTAGTAATATCAAAACAAGTGACACAAAATGTCAAACACTTGGGCTACAAGAATGTTTCCTCCTTTACCAAATTCTGATTAAGAGGTCTAACTCTATAACTCAGTTGTCAATCTAGTCTAAGCATTAACAATCGTATCTGTGAGTACTAACAATGAAAAACCTTGAAAATATTACCAAATTTCTGTTGTGCCTTACGTCAACAGTAGAACAAGAACAAGAGTTTTTGGTTTTGACTTATCTTAACAAAATCAACTTGCAAAACTATAAAATGGATTTTTATCATTTTAGAATCACTCTAATCAGTAGTTTAGTGCAAGATAATCAATATCTTGTAGCTGGAGCTGTAAACTTAGCCAAACATCATTCTCTCAAGAAAATAGAAATTAAAACAAGTAAACTCAAACTCATAAAAGGAAGTTCTGTGCATAACGAAACCGTTGAAGAAAAATCCAGAATCTCTACCACTGAGAAAAGAAATTCCCCTCCCAAAACCAAGGTCTCAAGCCAAAAATCCCCTAAAAGAAAAAGCGAAAAATAACGAAGCAGAGAGAGGTGAAAAAATAAAACTAAAACTGCAGAAAAAAAGAGAGCCAGCCACACGGAAAAATGCTTTCTTTTTATACTCTCTGTGTACCTCTGTTCTAGCTGCGTTTCATGTTTCCAGCCCAGCATTTTGCATCTTCCAGGTCCTGCGTTGCATGTCTCCAGCCCTGCGTTTCATGGTCTACGTTCTGCGTCTCCAACCCAATGCCTGCTTGCTACTCTGCACCAACATCGTGCGTACATTTTCTCCCCATCCTGCAGTTCGCGTCTTGCGCTATATGGAGGCCACGATCCTACTCTGCTTTCCACTCCCATGTCCCACTCCATAACTTCATCCCTCTTTCTTTTCTTTTCTTTGTTTTGTTTCAGATCCCTAGCCCCTTAGTTGCGTGAGTCTGTTATAAAGTGCATTACTTTGGGTGTTGTCGTGCTTGTTGGGTATTTCCAAAATTACCCATGTGCTTTAACATTTTTTCCCATAATGCCGTGTAACATATAAGTAAGATATGAGAGGAGTAAAAGTTGGGGTATTAATTTTGATGTGGACTAGCTGCATAAATCTTTTTAAGAGCAAAATATCATGATTTTAACATTGAGTCAAGTACAAAAAACTACTACATAATTAAGTGCTTAATTCATTTTTTTGGTTAAATAATTCATTCCCTTTAGTAGCTTAATCATGCAGTTTTTGACACTTTATCAAATGCCTTCAACCAAAACCATATGCTACATTTCTTCCGCATGTTGCACTTTATTGTTGCAACAAATGCGGATCACGTGGCACATAAAACCACATTTAGTCGGCTTCAGGCACAATTTTTGACATGATTGGCAGATGGAGATCCCATAGATTTGCCACTGTACATCTTTGAAATGATCCGTTTCGAGGCGAGCATTATCTTCACGGACAATCTCATATACGATATCCTGATCTGCCGGCTATTACTTGTTCGGAGAGTACCAATCCAGCCGGAGGAGCGGGTCAAAGATCAGATGAGTCCTGTCGACATGACCACACATCGACGTAGCATTGGACAGACGAGGGGACGTCAGCCACTCCTATAGAGGATCTAGTTCCTCCAACGCAGCCTGAGCCAGGTGTGTAACTAGTAGTCAGCAGCCGACGAGTACATCTGCAGGAGATGCGTGGCCTGCTTGGGTTGATATGGTGATTTCACAGCTGACTGCGCATATCGATTTTAAGATCGATCGATCGCTCGGGACTATATAGGCATTTGTCGCCTAGATAGCCCATCGTGTAGGTATCCTCAATGACACGGTTGATACTTTGACTGTGGAGATACGGAGTATGAATATCGCGAATAACACTATCATCTGAGTGTTGTTTACGAAATTCTATCCTATTTTGTATTTCTATGGTCTTTTTTCATTTCAATTCTCAATTTTCTTTAATGTTATATTTTTCAACTTTAATACTAAATCACTGCACATCAAATATATATAAACACAAATATATATTTATATATATAATTATATTTTAAAAATTGTGTATATATAAATATATACAAGTCAATTTTTTAGACTTGTTTACAAATTATGCACTATAAAAATCACATAAGTTTTAAATTAGACTCATATTTAATTTAAATTTACAATTAACGTTCGAACATTGGCGCCAAAACATTTCATGTTCGCATGTAAGTAGCCACAATGTTCGAATATATATGTGACGTTCGAACGTAAATTTCTCATACGTTGAAACGTAAAAAAAAATCACATCTGTCTTTAGTGATAGTTTTCAAAAATCGTCATAGAAAAGGCTTTTTAGTGACGGTTTGGAGATTATCACAATTTCCCAACCGTCACTAAAAAGCAATTGTATTGTAGTGATGAAGATGAACATACGCATGATGGATTTGCAACGTAATTAAAATCCATGATGGCTACAATCTCCAAACCGTCACTAAAAAGCAATTGTGTTGTTGTGATGAAGACGAACATACCCATGATGGATTTGGCAACGTAATTAAAATCCATGATGGCTTAATCATTCATTAATGCGTAATAAAAATTCAGAAGATCACGTAAATTAATATGCATTGAAAAATTAGACAAAGCGATATATAATATGAAAGGATGGCAGATTATGTAGTGCCTATAGTACTGATCAATGCTTAGACTTGTTTTCATCGCGTAGGCAGTACTACAGCACGAGTAATTTATTATTTAACAAATATTTGAGTCCGCACACAAAGGCTAATTAGGACATTATTTAGAAAGCAATTACATAGACAGATGGAACCATCTTCACCGTCCATGCAATACGATCGAGCATGCATCTTCATGATCTCTATTAATTCTGGATTAGGAAGTTCTGGAACCAAGTAGCCGAGGTTTTATTGTATCTTTCCAGTCCATTATTATAATCTACAAAATAGAGGCCAAACCGAATTGTATAACCCGAGTTCCACTCATAGTTATCCATGAGAGACCAAGCGAAGTATCCCTTGACCTTCACATCGTCCCCATTCGATCAATTAAAGGATAAATGTCAAAAGTTGGCAACTTTTTGTATGAGCAAGATAGGAAAGATAGGAAAGATGGCCATAATAATATTCGATTCTTTGGCTGTCCACAAGAGCTTCCCCAAGCGTTAAGCAAGCGTTATTGTACTCAGAAACTCCTACAAGATTAGTATAGCGTTTCACTTAACGTAGATTCAAATGGACATATTCCAGAAAATACCAGAAAAATTAAAAGAAAAGAAAAAGAAAACATGCACAGAGAGAGAGGGAGAGAGAGAGAGAGAGAGAGAGAGAGAGAGAGAGAGAGAGAGAGAGAGAGAGAGAGAGAGATACCATTCTCAGGGATGTAAATGACTAGACCATTGTAATTATACTTTGTGTAGTTCAAAAGATCACGAAGTCCGCTAGGATAAATGAAGAGACACGGTGAAGCACACTGCGATTAGAAAAGGAAAAAAAAGGAGGGAAGTTTGTTCAATTACCTTCTTAATTAGATCGATATGATCAATATTATTATTATCGTTACTATTATTATACAATATAATATGAACAAATGTCTGTTAATACATTTATTAATTTGTAACATTAATTTATAATACGTACCGCTGGACCAATGGGAATCCCATTACGAGAAGCTGCATTAATGCACGTACAGGTATAGGAATTGGATGAAGAGAGGGTCCCGATGAAGAGGAAGTGGGTGAGTCGGTGTGTGAGCAAACAGTGAAGGGGAAGATGGATTTATTAAACTGTACATCGAGTGATGTATAAACTCTGCCCGTAGGAATATTAAGACATAGATACCCTTTGTGGTCTGGGTTGTAGCCCATAAAAACACACGGTTTGGATCTAAGATCAAGTTTGTGATGATTGAGTGGGCGCAAATTGGGCCAATATTGACACCCAAAAATCCGTAAAAATTTATAATTTGGAGAACGATGAAAGAGGAATTGATAGGGATATTTATTATTGAGAATGGGAGTTGGCATATGATTTATTAAAAAAAACTGTCGTTAAAAAGGTGTCAGCCCAGGATTTTTAGGGAACGGGAGCATGGGCCATGAGAGAAAGCCCAGTTTCCATGATATGACAATGTTGTCGCTCTAGACTGCCATTTTGAGCATGAGAATAAGGGCATGTCACACGGTGCGCAATTCCATTTGATTGAAAAAATTTATTTAAGGGCCTGAACTCTCCACCCCAGTTGACTTAACCGATGCAATGTTAGTTGAGAAAAAATTCTGAACGTAATTTAAAAAAGCTAAAAAAATTTGGAACACATCAGACTTTGATTGTAGTGAAAAGAGCCATAGATATTTAGAATAATCATCAACTACAAATAAGTAAAGGAAGTTGAAAATTTCTAATAGTAAATGAAGTGGTGCGGGAACTGGGATGTCCAAGACAAGAGTGCCACTAATGAGAAAAGGTCCATTAACCAAGGATGGCTTGTGGAGTTGAAGCAAATGAGGTTGGAGTGAAAACACCAGTAGGCAGCTCATACAAACCATTCCTAACGTGGCCTTAAAGAAGAGTTGCTCGGGTGCAGTAATCCTTCACAAAAAAAGAATCAGAGTGAAACTCAAAAAACATTGAATTATCAAGGCAAAACTGACGTACAACAATTAAATTTCGAGTAGTCAATGGAACATGAAGAAGTTTGTGAAGAAAGAAATTGCCAGATGGTGACTGTAAGTGAGCAGAGCCAATATTTTGGATAGGAAGGGTTCTGTCGTCGCCAATGCTAACTTGGTCAGAGCCATAGTACAATGTTGCGTCTAGATTCAAGTTGGCAAAATCTGATGTAAAATGGTTCGTTGTTGCAGTATTAGGGAACCATATACTTGAAGGCGGAGACGAGGAGGGCACCGAGCTATATTTGACAGAAATGGACTATGGAGGAGGTGCTTGATATGAGTGATTAATATGAAGGAAGTTCTGGAACGAAGTAGCCGATGTTTTATTATATCTTTTCAGTCTATCTTTATAATCTACATAATAAAGGCCAAACCGAACTGTATAACCTAAGTTCCACTCATAGTTATCCATGAAAGACTAAGCGAAGTACCCCTTGACCTTCATACCGTCCCTGTTCAATGAATTAAAGGATAAATGTCAAAATTTGGTAACTTTTTGTACCAGAGATCGACATAATAACTACTATTAATTCAAAAGTTATATTCTAGTGAATTTTAATCGCAGCAAATGTTCCTTAAATACTGTTAATTCGTTACTGGAGATTTGAAACCATCGCCGGGATAAAATATTTCCGACGATTTAGTTTCTTTTTGTGACAGAAATTAATCGCTGGGAAAAAGATTCCTAGCGATTAAAAACTGAATCCTACCTTTATTTACGGCGATTATGGTTGTATGTAGCGGCGACTTTTTTTCGCTGTGAAAAAAAAATTTTCCGGCGATTGTTTCATTCCGTTGGAGTAGATCTAAAGTGGGGCTTTAATAGCGGTGATTATGCAGCGAATTTGAAATCGCTGGTATAGATATTTAACAGCGATTTAACATGTTTTCCCAGTAAAAATAAAGTGCCGATAAAAAAGACTTTTCTTGTAGTGAATTATCAAGCCCGCATGCAGTTACCCAATTGACAAGTTAAGATCGGAAAGATGGCCATAATGATATTCGATTCTTTGGCTGTCCACAAGAGCTTCCCCAATCTTTAAGCTAGTGTTATTGTACTCAGAAACTCCTACAAGATTAGTATAGGGTTTCAGTACTTAACGTAGATTCAAGTTAATGGATATATTCCAAATATGTTCAATTTGTTTGGAAACAATATAAAAAAATGATTTTTTAGGTCATTTGAGGTAGTGTCATGCCTGTAATAAGATCAAAGGATAAATCTGTAATTATCTTAATGTTATACGTGTAAGTATTTTTGCACATTGATATGGTCTTCTTTAAAAGTGGAACTACATTACATATTATCTAAAAAAACATATTTGATTTATATAAATGTACATTTTAGCTTTTTCGAAATTAAAAGGTACTTTAGAATATTTTCTTTTTTCTTCTTCTTCTTCTTCTTCTTTTTTTTTTAAGTGAAAGGTACATCAATAGATAACAACTAAATAACCTAATTTTATCATTGAAGGACTTTTGAGACTATTTAAACACTTTTTACAACCTGTAACTCAATCTCAAACATGCCCTCAAAAATATTAATTAATATTTTATATATATATAGATATATGAGCAGAATATTGAAAATCAAAATTTAATATTTTCATCTGTATAATAAATTTATGACCATTCAGATCTTTTAATTAATTAAAAATAAAATATCCCAACCATGTCAATTTATGCATTGCCCACATTAAAGTTACTAAATAGTTTTTAAACATGTTCAACGATATCTAAAAGGGACGGTTGATTGTGGTCTTTATTATACACCATCAGCGATTGAATTGAATGCATATTGTGATTTTAATTGTTATTATATATTTTAGAACATTGTTCATTGATACGTACGTAATTTTAATTCATATTATATAATTGTTATATATCATTTTAAAGGTTATTATATAATTTTAATTATTATCATTTCTAAAGTATAATTTTAATTGTTATACTTAATTGAGTGAGTTATTTATTTATATAGACAATAAGTATATAATTTCTATATAAGCATTTATTTTATAAAAATTTTGAGATTTATTTCAAGAAATTGATATAATAACATATCTGGGTAGAATTTAGAAGAGTTTGTCCCTTGCAAGGATGCCAACTACAGACTCTATTGACAATTTGACAGATCGCTTCCATAAATCAAGCCCAAATTTTCACCATAATGATTCTATTGGAGGAGATTTTGGCTTGATTTATGGTAAAATTTACAATTACAAAATTAAAGATTAATTATCCTAAAATTAAAATCATGATGTTTAAAAAAATAGAAGAAATTGTGGCTTAATTTATAGAAGTGATATGTCAATAGACTCTATGCATGGAGTTATTTAGATAGTGGCTTTTTTAATTTGATATATAGTGGTGTCATTTAGATAGAGGATCCCAATTTTTATTTAATTTGAGCATCGAGAGTGGAATCAACCATGGAATAGAGTTCCTTTTTACTATTGGCTTGTTGCAGTAATTTGGAAGTTAATTTATATTATTGGTCCGTTCTACTATTTGTCTTTGCCAGTGGAATCGATTTGGTCATATTTGAAGCAATTGATTTGGAGGTTGCTAATCCACCTAATCTTGGAAGTAAATATGAATCTAATAAAAAGTAGATGGGCAATTGGGAATTATACATGAGCAAGGAGAAGCTATGAACGTTTTATGGGGTACTAATATCTTCTGGAAACGATTTGTTGGAAGAAGAAGTTGTCGTTTGGTGGTTTGCCTTGCATCTCATCTCTACAGAAGCAGTGCGAGCAGAATGTTAGCATCACCGATTATGTAGCAGTATTAGATCAGTTGCCGAATATGCAGCAATGTTAAAACAGAATTTTAAATATTTGAAATTTGAATTGTAACATCTCTTAAGATAAGTTGTTGGATATCCTTATAAAACTGAATTCTTTTGTAATTTGAATTGTAACATCTCTTAAGATAAGTTGTTGGATATCCTTATAAAACTGAATTCTTTTGTAACTACAACTCTATAAATACATGAATCTTTCAGTTGTTAGATGATTGAAATCTACTCCAATACAATTTGCATTTTTGTGTTTGCATTACTCTCTTTAATCTTACAAGGTATCAGAGCCACGTTTTGAGTTCAAATCCTGACCCTACACTCTATCTCATTTAATTAAATATTTCATGTGTTGGGCATCCATTGAGGGGAAGTCTAGCCCACATTTGAGAGGGAGTGTTAATATATAAAATAAACAATAAAATATACATCTTCTCATCAGCTTAACCACTATCATCACCGACGGTATCTGGCAGGAAATTAACATCTCAGGATGGCCACCTACTTATAGACCCTAGTAAATTCAGAATGATCGTTGGAGCACTTCAATATTACACTATTTCCAGACCAGATTTTTCTTATATTGTCAACCAACTATGCCAATTTATTAGCCCACGTTAAGGTCACTGGATAGCTCTCAAACGTGTTCAACGATATCTAAAAGGGACGGTTGATTATGGTCTTTATTATATACCATCAGCGAATGAATTGAATGCATATTGTGATTTTAATTGTTACTATATATCTTAGGACATTGTTCATTGATACCTATGTAATTTTAATTCATATTATATAATTGTTATTATAATTGTTATATATCATTTCAAAGGTTATTATATAATTTTAATTATTATCATTCCTAAAGTATAATTTTAATTGTTATACTTAATTGAGTGAGTTATTTATTTTTATAGGCAATAAGTATATAATTTCTATATAAGCATTTATTTTATCCTTATTTATTTACTCTCTAGTTTATTTTAAATAAGTATAATTATTTTTTCCAACTCTCTATTTATTTGGTAGGTTCAACATTTTTTTCTTGAAGAGAATTTTACTTTATATATATATATATATTTAATAATATAATGGTTTGGAACCTCACAATGGTAAGAATATTTAATAAGTAATTATTAATTATAGTTATTGTATGTATATTATACTTTATATATAATTAAGTTATATACTTTTTTTTTATAATTAAGTTTTATACTATACTTATAATTTGAATAATAATCGTATTCTAACTAAATTAGTATGAATATATTATATATACTTATGAAATATTAAATGTATATTAAATGTTTTTAATCTTTACTTAAATTAAGTTCCTAAACTTATAATTTTCTTGTTAATGAACAAATTCAAAAAACACCAAAAAATATTATATAAAAAAATTCATATAAATCCACTACCTAAACACAATATATTTCTCACCATATAAAATATTCAAACAAAATTCACAAACAATAATCACAATATTTCAAATCCATATTACAACATATTAATTCATCAATGAATACCATAAACTCACAAATAATAATCACAATATTTCAAGAGTAAGCATAAAATGTATAAATATATTGCTAAAGTTTAGAATTATACCTAGCACTGATCACAATATTCTCTTATAAACCAAAAGCTTCTAACTTGCCAAAACAACCAATCTTTCAAAAAAATACAATACTAACATATTAGAAGCTACATATAACAAAAACACAAGACAAATATCATAAAATTCAAGAAAATGCAAAAGAAAAATACTTTTTCCTTACCAAAATAAGTGGAACTGGAGTTTCAAAATATTAATTAACCCTCTCACTCAACTCTCTCTCTCCCTCTAACACTCTCTCACTCTAACCCTCTCTCTCTAACCCACAAAGACCCTCTCTCACTGTCTCTCTCTCCAGGTTATTTGCGCACACTGGAGAAGCAGCAGAAATGAGTCTGTTGCCTCCTGTGCGTGTAGTCATTCAAAAACAAAATCTTTGGATTTAACATTCAAACGTTAAAATATCCCGCCCAATTTTTAGATGACATTTGAATGTTAAAAAACTCAAGTAAATTTTTTGTGGATAACATTCGGACGTTGTCTATACACATTCGAACGTATCTTCCTATGATAGAGCCCGAAATCTAGCGGGAAATTTCCCACACTTTTACTTTCATGTTCGAACGTTAGGAAATTTGGCGTTCGAACATTTATAAATTCCCAGTGAATTTCATCGACTAACATTCGAACATTTCAGATCATCACAGAGGTGTCTAAATCGAGCGAGAAATTTTTCACATTTTTCTTCTCCTGTTCGAACGTATTATAATTGTACGTTCGAATGTCAATCGATTTCTTCTCATATATCTCCATTCACGTTCGCACGTTAAATTGAAATGTTCGAACGTGGAAAATTCATCACATATATGAGGAAATCAAGCGGGAATATAATATTAGCGTTCGAACGTTACTTTTATGTAATAGTAAGTATTTATTAATATAATAGTTATATATGTATTTTTTCTAAATACTCATAATATTTCTCTTCAATATAATCTCTTTTTATTTTTGAAAGGTTAAGAAAAATACTAACCTTTTGTAATTATTTTCTTCTTTCATATAACCCGTTTGTTTGAGATATTCTTTGTTACTTATTAAATTCTTTTTTACTCAAAGTGTATATTTAAGCATTATCTCCAATCACTTACGAATATGTTGGAGAAAAAAGTTTAATTTTAGGATTATGAGAAGTGGGTGCCAGAGTGAGTAATCTGGACTATATATAGTATACTATGTAGAGTATACTATATGTATAAATCAATAATATATAATTAATAAAATTAACAACAAAACTTATATATATAGTCTATATATAATATACTATATAATACATTATATATATAATACACTATATATATATTATATAGTAATAATTTTTTGGAATCACATCATTTGAGGGTCATAATTTATTAATTCCAAATTGAATGGGTCTTGGAAATCCATTAGAGGTAATGGATTGAGTATTTTTTTAATTGAATTTAACGGCTTCAAAATGAAGATATCGTTCATAAACAATTTAATTATTTTTTTCTTTAATACATTGATTAGTAATCCGGTTTATAGTTGACAATTAATTTGATTTATAAATTTCAAACCATTTAAAGAAAAGTATATTAATTTATATTCATTCTAAGTACTCGTAATATTTTCTTGAATATAATATCTTTTTATTTTTGTAAAAGTCGAGAAAAATATTAATCTTTTATGACTATTTTCTTCTTTAATATAATCATGTTTAAGATATTCTTTGTTAATTTTAAATTCTTTTTTACTCAAGGTGTATATTTGGGAATCATCTCTATATCACTTGTGAATATGTTGGAGAAGAAGGTTCATTTTCAAAATTATGAGAGGTGGATGCCTTATCCTGATGATTAACAGTATATATTAGTGTATCAATAATATTTTCAGGAATAATTTTCCGAATCTGTGTGTCTAGATTTTTGGATTTGTTGTCAAAATTTTGAGATTTATTTCAATAAATTGATGTAATAACAGATCTGGGTGTATAATAACTAGAAAGTGCTGGAGAAAAATAATATGATGAAGATCTTCTAAAAGGTTGAAAGGCAATTTGGACTGTTTCGTCTGGTTTTTTATCTATGTATTCAAGATCTTCTTTAAAATTATTTTCTATCTTAGGTAATGGAGTAATTTTTTCTAATTTTCATTCATTATGGAGAGTAATTTGATTCCAATTAGTCTGTTTAGTAATTTGTACACTAGAATTTTGTGTACTAGATTGTAATAATAAAATATATCATTTTGTGCTAGTAATAAGAGCAGGTTGTGGTTCTAATGTTATTTTCATTAGTTTATAATAGATCCTATAAATAGTATATAATATTAGATATATACAGTATATATATAATATACTATATATATTATAGTATAATATTACATATAGTATGCTATATGTTATAGTACACATTATAATATATAACATATATTAAAAATATAACATATTATAGTCAATATTTTTTAAAATCAATCGACAAACATTCGAACATACTAAGAATTACGTTCAAACCTTTCGTGTATATAAGCCCAAAACCGAACGGCGAAATGTCATTTTCACCGTTTTGTACTCATTCTTGTTTGCACGCCGCCACTCCTATGTCACCGCCGCCGTCAAACACCGCCACAACTGTGATTAAAAGGTAGACATCCATCTTTTAACCTCTAACATGTATTTTATTTGAGATTTGAGTTCGGTTTTATATAAAACGGGTCAAGCCCATTTTCCGGCCACCACGGGTTGTCATTGACCAAATAATCACTGTAGAAAAGTTTCTTCAAATGTATACTTCATTTCTATGGTGGCATTTCGGCATTTAGAATCTTGTAATTGATTTTCGAGATTTCAATAATGGCTGAGTCAACTCAATCATTATGTATCGTAACGTTCGAACGTTTTACCAAGATGTTCGAACGTACAAAGTTTCAATTAATTAGCCGTTATGTCTTCTACATTCGAACGTATATTCTTTTACATTCGGACGTTACCTTTCATAACATTTATGTCAAAATGTTTAATTATAATGTCCGAACGTATTACTTTTTAAATTTATTTATGCTTCAACGTTCGGACGTGTATCTTTTACGTTCGCAGGTAAAATCCTTACGTTCGAACGTATAACATAAATATCTGAACGTAAGTCATTTAAATTTATTAACTACTTACGTTCAAACGTGTATGTTATACGTTCGCACGTATATGTTTTAAGTGCAAATATAAAGGATACATGTCCGAACGTTTTATCTAAACGTTAATGCAGAGTAACTTAAAAGTAACATGAAAAATGCATCAATGGAAATCATTTTTTTTCCTTTTTTATTTTCAAGTTATGGCTCATCCTTTGCATACCTGGAAACAAGGGAGGGAAGGAGCCACTCAGGACACTGCTTGTATCGGGGCTCGTACTGTTATGATGAAACGAGATGTCCTGATCAATGAGTTCGATGAACTCAAATGGGAGCAGACGAACCTCAGAGATGTCTTCATCATAGAGACTGGGGAAATATCTAAACATTGAGGGGGAATGTATACCCCTCAATGGTTTAAGAGTTCTATATGGGGATGTGTGACATGCCTCAGGACGCATCCTCTTACACCGTGACTGTACGCAGTGTTTCCATTGTAATTTCATCAGATGTCACCGCCGAGCACCTCGAGATTCGTTGAGGAGTTGAGACATCGACTACAGCTGACTCTCTAGGCATGGTTCACACATCTACATTTGCACATGGCACACCCGATGAGGATGTTTGCACTTCTGCATCATCTACTAGCCCATTTGAGCCAGTATCAGCCTGAGATGCAGATCGGTCAGAGGCCGAGGATACTAGCCTCGAGGCTTGGGATGATGATTGAAACGAGGATTTCTACATCCTCACTGAGGGAGACTGCACGCAGATTGATAGAAAGAATGCCTTCAACCAAAACCATCTGCTACCTGTCTTCCGCATGTTGCACCTTATTGTTTCAACAAATGTGGATCTTGTGGCACATAAAACCACATTTAGTTGGCTTCAGACACAATTTTTTATATGAGTGGCACATGGAGATCCCATAGATTTGCCACTGTACATCTTTGAGAGGATTCGTTACGAGGCAAGCATCGTCTCCACAATCTCCTATATAGTGTCTTGATCAGCCAGCTATTACTTGATCGGAGAGTGCCAACCTAGCCGGAGGAGCAGGTCAAAGATCATATGAGTCCGCTCGACATGACCACACATCGACGTTGCATTGGACAGGCGAGGGGACGTCAGCAACCCCTGTAGAGGATCTAGTTCCTCCAACGCAGCCTAAGCCAAGTGTGGGGAGTAGTAGTTAGCAGTCGATGAGTACATCTGCGGGAGATGTGCAGCCTGCTTGGGTTGATTCGGTGATCTCACAGCTGACTGTACATATAGATCGTAAAATCGATCGATCGCTCGGGACTATATAGGCGTCTGTCACTTAGATAGCCCATCGTGTAGATATCCTCAACGACAAGGTCGATACTTTGACTAAGGAGATACGGAGTATGAATTTCGTGAACAACACTATCATCTGAGTATTGTTTACGAAATTCTATCATATTTTGTATTTTACTTTTAATATTTATATATATATATGTTTATATATATATTTGAAGTGCAATGATTAAGTATTAAAGTTGAAAAATATTACATTAAAAAAGATTGAGAATTTCGCGAACAACACTATCATCTGAGTGTTGTTTACGAAATTCTATCATATTTTGTATTTTGTTTTTAATATTTATATATATTTATGTTTATATATATTTGAAGTGCAATGATTAAGTATTAAAGTTGAAAAATATTACATTAAAGAAGATTGAGAATTGAAATTAAAGAAGATTGAGAATTTCGCGAACAACACTATCATCTGAGTGTTGTTTACGAAATTCTATCATATTTTGTATTTTGTTTTTAATATTTATATATATATTTATGTTTATATATATTTGAAGTGCAATGATTAAGTATTAAAGTCTAACAATATTACATTAAAGAAGATTGAGAATTGAAATTAAAGAAGATTGAGAATTTTGCGAACAACACCATCATCTGAGTGTTGTTTACGAAATTCTATCATATTTTGTATTTTGCTTTTAATATATGTAAGGAATAATATTATTTAATATTTCTATGGTTTTTTTTAATTTCAATTCTCAATCTTCTTTAATGTTATATTTTTCAACTTTAATACTTAATCATTGTACTTCAAATATATATAAACATAAAAATATATATAAATATATAATTATATTTTACAAATTGTGTATATAAAAATATATACAAGTCAATTTTTTAGACTTGTTCACAAATTATGCATTATAAAAACCACATAATTTTTAAATTAGAGTCATATTTAATTTAAATTTACAATTAATGTTCGAATGTTAATTACTAACGTTCAAACGTTGGCACCAAAACATTTCACGTTCGCACATAAGTAGCCACAATGTTCGAACGTATATGTGACGTTCGAATGTTAATTTCTCATACATTGGAACATTAAAAAAATATCATCTATCTTTAGTGACGATTTCAAAAAACTGTCACAGAAAAGGCTAGTGATGAAGACTAACATACGCATGATGGATTTGGCAACATAATTAAAATCCATGATGTCTTAATCATTCATTAATGCGTAATAAAAATTCAGAAGATCACGTAAATTAATATGCATGGAAAACTTAGACAAAGCGATTTATAATATGAAAGCACGGCAGATTATATAGTGCCTTTTGTACTAATCCATGCTTAGACTTGTTTTCATCGCATAGGCAGTACTACAGCATGAGCACTTTATTATTTAATAAGGATTCGAGTCCGCACACAAAGGTTAATTAGGACATTAAGTAGAAAGTAATTACATAGATGGAACCATGCATCTTCACCGTCCATGCAATACGATCGAGCATCATCATGATCTCTATTTCTGGAGGAAGTTCTGGAACCAAGTAGCCGATGTTTTATTATATCTTTTCAGTCCATCTTTATAATCTACATAATAGAGGCCAAACCGAGTTGTATAACCCGAGTTCCACTCATAGTTATCCATGAAAGACCAAGCGAAGTACCCCTTGACCTTCACACCATCCCTGTTCAATGAATTAAAGGATAAATGTCAAAAGTTGGCAACTTTTTGTACCAGAGATCGACATCAGAACTACTATTAATTTAATTACCATTATCAAGCACTTACCCATTAATTGACAAGTTTAGATAGGAAAGATGGCCATAATAATATTCGATTCTTTGGCTGTCCACAAGAGCTTCCGCAAGCGTTAAGCTAGCGTTATTGTACTCAGAAACTCCTACAAGATTAGTATACCATTCAAATGGACATTCCAGAAAATACCAGAAAAAAGAAAAGAAAAAGAAAACATGCAGAGAGAGAGAGAGAGATACCATTCTCAGTGATGTAAATGACTGGATCATTGTAATTATACTTTGTGTAGTTCAAAAGATCACGAAGTCCTCTAGGATAAATGAAGAGCTAAGGTGAACCAGTCTACGATCGGAAAAGCAAAAAAAAGGAGGGAAGTTTGTTCAATGAGCTTATTAATTAGATCGATATGATCAATACTATTATTATTATTTTAATTAATTTATAACATTAATTTATAATACGTACCGCTGGACCAATAGGGATCCCATTACGAGAAGCTGCAGTAATGCACGTACAGGGAGAAAAAACACGATGGTTTAGTAGATTATACCAAAGAAAATAAAACATGATGATATAACTAAAAACGTGGAATTTGTACGCACTGGTTTGATTAACAAGACCATCTGTCGCGTAGGATTTGTTGACCAATGATCCATATGAAGGTGCGTTGGCAGCATAATTAGAGGTATAGTAATTCAATCCGATAAAATCATATGAGCCCTTGAGCATATCCGATTGATTTTGGGTGAAATTGGGTAATCGCGTTCCAACCAGAGTTCTCATGCTTTTTGGATAGTCACCAGTTTTCATAGGGTCCAAGAACCTGCATTAATAATATATATTTAATAAACCATATTATATACTTATTAATTTATTGTCAGTTATTTCTTATAAAAATAACTATTTTCTGTCAAAATAAATATATTTTGATTACAAATAATTAATTTTTTATATATAAATAATACGTCATAAATGTTTTAACTAGAAACTTGAAAACCCTCAAGCTAGCCAGCATATGTACGTACGTGCATGCATGCTAGCTGAAGTACGTACTTACCATCCGCACATAAAATCAAGGGCACGTAAAGCGGCATCTTGGTCTTCCGTTGAGTTAGAGTATGGCTCCATCCAGTAGCACACGTGGGTTATCCCGATAGAACCGTTTTGTTCCTGAACATATTATTCATTATATATATATATATATATATATATACGTCCGTACGTACGTAGTACTAGTACCTGAAATGATTGGTTGGTCCTGTACAGGTTAACAGCAGCAGCATGAGCAAGAAGAAGGTGATGGGCAACCATATAAGGCTCGACGCCGGAATTCCCACCAGTGCAAGTCGGGTCAATAAAACTGGAACATCGGAAAGGTGCTAACATCCCGACTCCGTATCCACCATTGCTGTACGTCCATGGCTCATTTAGCGTGATCCAATGCTTTACCCTATCGCCAAACCTCTGGAAGCAAACCCCCGCGAAGTCCAGGAAGTCATCCCTGAATATAATATATCACGTATTAATACACTGCATGCATCCCTAAACATTTTTTAAATCCCAAGAAGCTTTTATTTTTAAAAAAATAAAACAAATATTTCTTTTACTCATTTGTCTAAGTTTTCAAATTGAAATTAAGTACCGAATAATTAATATAATAGGGTGCATATTCATTCTATTCATAAGTATTCAAGATGTAATTAGTTATTACAAATTAATTAATCAAATTCTGCCACATTAACAGTACTATAAAATATATTTTATATATGACTGACTTATTAATATATAAAAAATAAAAAATTTAGAGCACTTTTCCAAACTTTCACACAAAATATAATAAATAATTTAACTTTTTTAAATTTCAAAATAAAAATAGTATTCTAACAATATTTTATTTAACTTTTAAACAAAACATTTCATCTCACTTCTTTTGAATTGCTTAACCAAACGTGGCCTAGTCACTTACACAACTGATTCGTTTAGGAAACCACCATACTCATCTTCTAAGGCTTGCGGAATATCCCAGTGAAAGATTGTGGCAAAGGGTTTAAGAGCTGCATTCAATTATATATAGAAAACTATAGATTAGCATGAATTTAATTATTATAATTGATTATATATGTTAGAAATATATTTATATATATTGGATTAAATCATGATCATGACTTTGGTTTATGAGCTCATCAATGAGATCGTTGTAGTATGCGACTCCATCCTCGTCCACACCATCGCTAAGCTTTCCGGCTGAAACATGAATTAATAATTGTTACAATTAATTAATTAATACTAATAATTAATTGATTCAGATGATGAAAGTCTAGCTTACTTGGTATGATTCGGGTCCATGAGATTGAGAACCTGTATGCATCTGCGCCCAAATCCGTCAGAAGCTGTACGTCATCCTACAACACATATAATAATAAAAGAAAAAAAAAATTGGTTTCATTGGTTTCAACTGATTCAGCATTTCTGCACTTACTACAATAGCAAGAAAACTGTTTATTTGTTAGCAGCTATTTCCTGTAAAATGATTATTTTATACTAAAATGAGTCTGTTTTTATCCCAAACGATCATTCTCATCCCAAATAATCTGTTATAAATACTTCTTTTTTTTCTTAGTGACTCCAAAAACTCTAAAAAATACTCTCAAGATCTTTTTCTTTTCAAATATGCTTTCGGCTAACTCCATAACTTTAATTTTTATATATATAAACAAATAAAAAAATTAAACCATTTTTTAGTTTATCTTTTGTTTTGATTGGCTCAATTATCAGATACTCATTATATATATATATATATATATATATATATCATGTGACGTTGTATATATTATTTTTTTTCAAGTTTTCCTACGTGAAATATGTGACTAGCAGTTAGGACCATGTATATGTATATATATGATCCACTCTCCACTAGAAAGTACTATAAGAAAAACGAAAAACGAGTATCTATAGACTTCTTTAGTAGAAAATAGTTAGTCATTTTCATAACATATATATATATATATATATATATATATCAACTGACTACAAATAAACGTTTTTCTTATAGTGACGAGGAAAAGTTATATATACCTTATAGCGATGATATTCATCAACGGCTACGGATCCATTACTGTGATCCGCTATCTTCTCTACAAGTACAAACAAATCTTATATTCAGATGATGTACGTAAACGATTTAGATCCGCTACTTTGAGCATGAACTTAATTACTAACAAATTAGCTCTGATCACAGCTTTGTTCTTTTCTTTTTCCTGTAATGACAAACACTATATACAGAGTACAACTTGTACAATTCTTTAGTGTTTGGACAAGGCCTAGAATGTTTTCTAAGTACGTTTTGGTTCTCATGCTAAATATATTATTTATCCTAAAGCTAGCACGACGTCCCAAGTAGATCACTCAGGGTAAATAATTCATGATATTATTGATCAGTCTTCAAGCTAGATCCATCTCAACAGGTTCAACTAAGAATATATATATATATATATATATATATATATATAAATATATATCCAGCTTGTAGCTAGGCATTACTATTTTCTTATAATAACGTTAGAGCTAGCCCAGACATGGAGGTGAACATTCCAATCCGAAGATAGAATAGAGTCATTATTCGAATCTTATAAAGGAAATTTTGATGTTTTTTATTTGTAAATAGAGTTAACTAATGGCTAATAGTAGATATTGTAACTATTCTTGGGTAAAACGTCTTAATTTTATAAAATATTCGTTATGTTTTATATATGATCTTTTATATATGTATATATATATATATATATATCTTATCATCCTTAATATATCGATTGTACCAATTGATCTGCATGCATTATTTTTAAAGTGATTTCGGCCTATTTTAGCGGTTGAATTATGAAACCACTTAAAATGTATCACATCATCAAATAAAAAACATGATGATAAAATCAAGATAAAAAAAAAAATATTAATATTAATAATATTTTTCTTTATTTTATATTCTCCGTCAGATGTTGATTACACCGGCCATTTTCAAGGGTACACATACTGATGATCAAGTGAAAGTGATCAGAGCTAAACCTGGATATTTGTTGGAGTAATAATCCCACATACTTTGTTTTGTAATGTTTGCTGTACCTTCATACTGGAATTTAAACATGTGTTAGAGCATGTTATATATCCTTTAATATTCTCAAAATTTCGAAGAACTTTAGACAAAAAATCAATTCCGATGATACCTAATTAAATTCGTATATATATATATATATATTGTGTGTGTGTGTGTGTATAGAAACCTAGGCCGGCTTATACCTGGTAAGAAGCTGATGCAGCCCCGAAAATGAAATCTGTGGGAAAATTGCTTCGGTTGAATGAAGAAATGCCGTAGGTAGGGGAATATGTGGCATCAGCAGCATTGCTGTAACTGAATGAGCCAAGAAGAAAAAGAAGGCCTAGGAGTATGTTGTAGCCTTGCGATGCCATGTTTAGGAGATTTGGCTAATGGTGATCTTTGGGTGCAACTCATGGTGCTTTATATAGAGGAGCATCAATGTCACAAGTAGCTTGCTACAAGAAAAAAAAAATATTTGTGATAGATTATTTGATACGATAATGATTATTTACGATAAAAACATGCATATATACTTATTTTCGTAGGCCGGCTTTACCATCCACTCGCTTAAGTACATGAGCCAAGTGTAAATTACAAAAAAATCCTAACTAGCTAGCTAGCTTAATTCACTCCACCCAAACTCTTTATTATTCAATGTTATATACTCAAAAAAAAAAAAAAAAATAACTTCTTTGTTCTAATTATATATTTATAAATGACTTATAAAAATAATATCATTTTATATGGTTGTATAGAAGTTATAAAAAAAATTATACATATATTATTACTCAAATCCAATACGTACTATTCTCGAATGATCAGTATTCCAAGGAATAATAATGATCAACACTCGGTGTCATCACGAAGGTAGTGGTTGACGCGTGATGACTATTTTTCATGGGGAATTTAGAAGAGTTTGTACGTATCTACTTGATAGTGGTGGGGGTCATTTAGATAGTGGCTTTTTTAATTTGATAGTGGTGTCGTTTAGATAATGGATCCCAATTTTTATTTAATTTGAGAGCGGAGAGTGGAATCAACCCGTCATGGCATAGAGTTCCTTTTTACTATTAGCTTTTTGCAGTAATTTGGAATGATCAGGGCTGTTCATCCGACCTTACCCGATCCAAAAACCCACCCTTCCGGCCCAACCCGAACAAGTAAACTTCCGTTTGGTTATTGGCCGATTAACCGATTGGCCGACCTGATAATTCTGTCGGAAGAACAGGTATTCCGACTTGACTTTTTTATTATTATTATTATTTTTTATTGGTGTGTGGGGTAATAATCTAGAAAATTTTAATTGTCATTCTTTACAAAAAAAATTTGAATACATGAAACAAAATCAATATACAGATTAAGAAATCACTTAAATTTTAATTAGTTATCAGATTAAAAATAATAATAATAATAATAATAATAATAAGGAAAAGAAGAATAGCAATGACAGCTTTACAATTCCACTGCACGTTATTTACAACTTATCAATAAAATAATATTTTTTAAAAATTTTAAACACATCAAATTAAAATTATAACTAAAATAAATATATTTTAGAAAAATTGTAAAAAAGTAGTTATTTTATCATTTTTCATGTATAAGGAAGTACGTATTTCATTTTACAATAAACTATAAAATCTTGTTTTTAGGCCAATTGGGATAAGGATTAAAAAAAATTTATTTATTATCTTTTCATCATTTTATTAAATGACATTAAATGATAGATTCATAAATAAAATATAATAAATAATTTTTAATTATTTAATATTATTTTATAAGATAATGAAAATTACGATGATGAGCAGTATTATTCTAAAGATTAAGAGTATTAAATTATGATACAAGCTTTTTGCACATGTGGGGCCCACATGCACGAGGGTTGTTTGTCAGAGATTCAGAGACAACTTACAAGGCAAATGGCCTTCCCAAGGCACAAAAATAATTTTTTTAATAATAATAATAGATCAAGAGGGTAACTTTTTCTTCTTCATTGTTGGGACTAGTGGAAGTTGTCACTTGGCAGTTGTTTAAGAGAGAGTTTGATGATTGCTTCTTCCCTACCATCGTGAAGTAGCAAAAGGCAAGCTGGGAGTTTGTAAGTCTGATTCAAAGCGGTATTACTGTGGAGAAATATGCTGCCTAGTTTTTGGAATTGGGGAGGTTTGCCTTGCATCTCATATCTACAGAAGCAATGCAAGCAGAACGTTTCTAAGATGGACTGCAACCATAGATATAGAACTTTCAAAGGCTGGTGGAAGTAGCCTCCATTGCTCAGTTTACTTATGTCTATACTTGCTTGAATGTTTGTCATTAATGCACTTTAAGCATTTGTTATGGAGTGTAACTTACTGAAACTCTTCAAAATCTCACCATGATAGTCCAATTACAATTTTACTCTTTAAAATCGTAAACTTTGACACAGATCTAGGAAACGAGAGTTGGTATGACTATGGAGACCCAACACAGCCAGAAGAGTGAAATGGAGGTCTATGCCCATCAGGATATCATTTATTGTTATTTTAGTATTTTGATTTGAGTGCCTTTGGTGGACAAACTGTATGGTTGTAATAACTTGTGTTGTGGGGTTAGTGTGATTTATGGATGTTTTAAGATATTGGATTTGATGTTTTTATTTTCTCTAATTTATGTATTTTTTTTTTTATATTTCCGCTGTGAATTTCTTTATACACTTGTATGCTGAGTATATAAGCACATAAGTGACACAAATGCATGGCTCTTTTGATTAAGTGGTGGTGGTGGGTCTTGATTAGGTGATATTGGATGAAGCTATTGAGAAATCTTCAATAATTTTCAAATGGGCTTTTGATTGTTTGCTGACCAGTACTGGTGGACTCTTTCTTATTTCTACTGTCGTTGTGAGTAAGTTTTGCTTTGAATAATGTAAGGTTTATTTTCTGTTTCAGTTGTCTAGTTTAGCTTACACTTTGGCTTTATTGAAGGCTTCAGTTTAGAACATCCTCTAGCCTATTCCATTAGGAATTTGGCCACCTAGATTGTTGTAGCTCAAGTCAAAGAAACTACTAGAATGTTGAAACTATTAGAATAAAATTTAAGCAAACATCATACGAATAATCATAAAATTTCTGAACTTTCTTGTAATAAGATCTATGTTCTCATCAATCAGATTTTCTTCATCAAAAAAATCTTCACGACTTTCTTTTATAGTTTTTAAAGCCATAGACTTACGTTTCTTTGCTTGAGGAAGCATCGATTAATACATTTGTAAAGAACCAACCAATTTTTCAATCCTTATTGCATCCAAATCTTTGTTTTTCTCAATAGCAGTCACTTTAGGCCGAAATCTTTCTGGTAGTGACCTTAAAATCTTCCGTACAACTCATGAGTCTTTGACCTTTTCACCAAGATTAAACTTGAAATTCACAATATCACTTAGCTTAGCATAAAAGTCATTAAAATTCTCATATTCCAGCATTCTAATCTTTTCAAATTTTAATGTTAATAATTGTAGTTTTGAATTTTTCACAGTTTTTGTTCCCTCATGTGTAACCTCTAGAATATCTCATGCTTTTCTTGCAATCTCGCACATTAAGATTCTTTTAAATTCATCTGGAGATACGGCTATGAAGATAACATTTACTCCCTTACTATTCCAACTACAATTGTTAGCCTCTTCTTTCGTCCAAGCTACAATATTTGTTTTGGGTTTAGTCCATCATTGTTCAATGGAGAACCATATTCGTTCATCCAATGATTTGTGAAAGGCTCTCATGCGTACTTTTCAATATGTATAATTCTCACCATTGAAGTGTGGCAGGGCAACCAATGATGACATATTCAATAGGGGCACGGATCACACTCGTGTGAGTGAACCATGCTCTGATACTAATTGAAATTTTCGATGTACCCGTGTGTAGTCACAAGATTGTGTAGCAATGCATGTGGCGCCCCCAATCCCCCTTATATAAAAACATGGAGATCGAGATGTCAGGATGGTGACAACACGGTCACACATCCCAACGAAATGCCAATGTGTGTATATGCAACGGTGTACAAAAAAAATAACGCAGTCGATAGTCAACTAAGTACCATAATTTATTTACAATCAAAACATCAGTAAAGTTTAAATAGTAGTTATACAGTCATCCATAACTAAAATACAATACAGTAAATTCAGATAACCAAGCGAGTGATCCCAGATCACTCCTGGGTTGAGCCGTCTCCTCAGGCTCACCCTCATTCTCCTCATCTGAATCAAAATCTGCGTTACCACAAAATGGTATCGTAGGTAAGTATAACCAAAAATAATCACGTAATAAAAATGCATTAAATGCTACTAACATGCATGAGCATGAAGAAATATGCATTTTTCTCAAATCATCATTTTCCCCGAAAATGATTATTTTCAACACATGCCAAAATCTCATTTTGACCCAAAATGTCCATAAAACATTTTCCCAAAAAATATTTTACACAAAAATCCAACTCACACTATTTTCCCAGAAAATAGTTCATTAATTCCATATGCACCATGGTCTCCCCTATGGACCATCCGCACGTCCTGGCTTCGTAGCGGTGCTCAGTTCTGTGCCCGGCGCGTACATGGCCAAGCATCCACACTACGCAACCAGCGATGCCCAGTTCCGCGCCCAGCGCGTACGTGGCCAGACATCCTCTAGTCCCCGCCAGAAGAAGGACCACGGAGTGGGCACGAGACCATCTCGTCCGATCCCATTGTCGCTCGGCGACAATCCAGGGGACGTTACTCAGTATATTCCGAATCACGCATGAACATAAATGCAATACACGAAAACCCAATTTCCTTTACAAACATGAACATGCATGAAATAATGAGATGTACATGTACCAACACTAATCCACAACCATCAATAACCAATAACCAATCCAAACAAATACAATCAAACAACTCCAATCACAAATCCATCCGACCCCCGAACTCCTCGGACTCAGTCCGACATGTTCAACCAAATATAGTGAAATGAGTTAGTGCAAAAATACATTTAAATCACGAAAGTTCTTTGGAGAAATACTTACAGTGCAATATAGCAATTTCCGAATGATCACAAAGCTGCAAGAGGCGGCAACATAGCAACAGAACAGTGTCAAATACACTGTGGCCGTGGGTCTCAAAGACTCACTTTTCAACGGTGACAAACGAAGACCCAAAATTGATAGGGTAGGGCCTAGGGAGGTCGGTGAAGCTAGTGGTGGTGGTGGTTGGCCGTGGGTGGAGGCGTGGGCTGCGGTAGAAGACCAAAAAGCCCAAAACGGAAATGTGGATGGTGGAGCTTCACCGGTGGTGGATCGGAGCTGGGGTTGGGTCCATTGGGTAGCTAAGGGGTCGAAGATGAAGTGGTGAAGAGATGGTGGCCGGTGGTGGCGCGACGGCTGCGCGCGAGCACAGTGAAGGCCGCGACTTCAAGCCGTGCGTGGAGGCTCACGGCGGCTCAAGGGAGGCTGGAATTGATGGGGGGTGATCGCCGGCCGGTGGGGGAGCTGCTGGGCTGGGCGGTATAGGCCACGGCGGCGCGACGGCGGTGGGTTGAGGGTGAATGACGGACGCACGGGAGAGAGAGAGTGAGGGAGCTCGCGCGGGAAGAAGGAGAAATAAGGAGGAAAAAAAAGAAAAGAAAGAAAAGAAAAGAAGGAAAAGAAAAATAGGGGGAAAAGAAATGAGGTCCAATCCTCATAACTTGGGTCCCAAAAATGATCCAAAGGAAACGTTTTCAAAACCACAAGATAAATAAAATAATTCAAACGCAATGGTAAAGATAAATTAAAATAATTCAAACGCAATGGTAAAGATAAATTAAAATAATTAAATCCAACAATAATTAATTTAAAATAAAGAGATTTTAAATGCATGACAATAATTAATAATAAGAAAACACGTCAAAAATTATTTTCATAAACTAAAAATTATAAAAATAACTCAATTAAAATTTAATAACTATAAAACAAGAGAATAAATTTTTGAATAAATAGAAAAATCATTCAGTAAAAATACACTAAAATTCGGGATGTTACATCCTCCCCCCCTTAATAAAAATTTCGTCCTCGAAATTAGCAAGGTCAAACATTAAAGCTAAGACAGGAATAAGATTTAACTAAGAGTAGGCTTAAAACATACCGTTCAGATTAATCGAATAAGTATGGATATTGCTCTCTCATATCGGCTTCTCTTTCCCAAGAGAAGTCTTGAGCCAACGGATCACCCCATGACACTTTCACCAAAGGTATTGTCTTGGACCTTAATTCTTGCTCTTTCCTTTCCACGATCTGTGTTGGGGCAACTTCATAAGTAAGGTTAGGCTACAGTTGAATGTGTTCGTGGTCAACAAAACGTGGCTCTTGTTGTCCAAAACTCTTCTTCAACGAAGACACATGAAACACATCATGAACATCTCCAAAATAATCCGGCAAGACAACTCTATAAGCAACAAGCCCAACCTTCTCTACGATCTGAAAAGGGCCAACATATCTTGGACTAAGCTTTCCTTTCTTACCAAAGTGCTTAACGCCTTTCATAGGAGAGACTTTAAGATAAACCCAATCACCTTCTTCAAAGGATAAGTCTCTTCTTCTTGTATCTGTGTAACTCTTCTGGTGACTTTGCGCTTCAGCCATTTTCTTCCTTATAAACTGAACTTGATTCTTCATTTCTTGAATTATTTCAGTCCCAAACAATTTGCTCTCGCCAACTTCATCCCAACATAAAGGCGATATGCACTTCCTTCCATATAAAGCTTCATACGAGGCCATCTGAATGGAGGAATGAAAACTGTTATTATAAGAGAACTCAATAAGCGGCAAGTGATTTTCCCAACTTCCTTGAAATTCCATGACACAAGACCGCAACATATCCTCTAGAGTCTGAATAGTACGCTCTGATTGGCCGTCCGTTTGGGGGTGATACGTAGAACTAAACTTCAACTTAGTGCCTAAGGCTGCCTGCAAACTCTTCCAAAAATGGGACGTGAATCGCAGGTCCCGATCTGACACGATACTCTTGGGTATTCCATGCAAACGCACTATCTCATTGACATATATCCGAGTCAATTTACCCAAAGAGTCAGTATTATTAACAGGCAAGAAATGGGCACTCTTGGTCAACCGATCCACAATCACCCAAATGGAGTTCTTCCCACTAGGAGTCCTCGGCAAACCTACCACAACATTCATAGAAATATCATCCCACTTCCACTCTGGAATAGGGAGAGGTTGAAGTCTACCAGTAGGTCTCTGATGCTCAGCCTTCACTTGACGGCACGTGTCACATTTCTCGATAAATAAAGCGATGTCCAACTTCATTCCTTCCCACCAGAAATTCCTCTTTAAATCTCTATACATCTTTGTACTTCCTGGATGAACCAAATAAGGAGCCACATGAGCTTCTGCTAAAATCCACTCTTTAAATTCAAAATCTCGGGGAATCACTCTACGATCCCGAAACCGAAGAATACCATCCTTATCCAAGCTGTAATGCAAGGGTCCTCTAGACTTCCTGACTCTTTTCCTGATAGTCAACAACTTAGGACCCCTTCTTTGAAGAGTATTTAATTCTTCAAAATCCACTACTCGGACATCCAAGACTGAAGATAATAATTCCTCTTGCTGCGAACTCTCAATAAGAAGTCTTCTCATTCCATAAAGGAGAGAGTCCACATCTGATGACTCCGCTTGGTCCACTTGTTACGACTTTCTACTCAAGGCATCAGTGACTAAATTCGCCTTTCCTGGATGATACTTGATCTCACATTGGTAGTCGCTAATCAGCTCTAACTACGGTCTCTGCCTCATGTTGAGATTCTTCTTAGTAAACAGATGTTTCAGGCTCTTGTGATCAGTATAAACTTCACAGGCTTCGCCATACAAATAATGCCGCCAAATCTTGAGAGCAAAAACTATTGCCGCCAACTCCAAATCATGTGTGGGATAATTCCTTTCATGAATTTTCAACTGACAAGATGCATAAGCCACAACCCGTCCTTCTTGCATAAGAACGCATCCCAACCCGAATTTGGATGCATCACTAAAAATCACAAATGGTTTGTGCAGTTCCGGAAGTGCCAAAACAGGTGCCATTGTCAATCTTCTTTTCAACTCTAGAAAATTTCTTTCACATTTGTCAGACCATACAAATTCAACATTCTTCCTTGTCAAGGCAGTGAGAGGTCCTGATAGTCGAGAAAAACTTTCCACAAATCTTCGAAAATATCCAGCAAGTCCCAAGAAACTTCTTATCTCACGAACTGTTGAAGGGCGAGGCCATGACAAAATAGCTTCCACTTTACTCGGATCTATTGCCACTCCCTCTTGGGAAATCACATGACCAAGAAATTTAACTTCTTCTAACCAGAATTCACACTTGCTTAGCTTAGCGTATAATTGATGTTCTCTTAACTTCCCAAGCATCAGACGAAGGTGACAAGCATGCTCTTCCAAGTCTCGAGAATAAATCAAAATGTCGTCGAGAAACACCACCACAAAAGAATCCAAAAATGGTCGAAACACCCGATTCATTAAATCCATAAAAGTGGCAGGGGCATTATCTAACCCAAAAGACATCACTTTAAATTCATAATACCCATACCTCGTTCTGAAAGCAGTCTTGGGCACATCTTTATCCCTTATCCACAGCTGATAGTACCCTGATCTCAGGTCAATTTTCGAAAAGATAGCTGCTCCCTGAAACTGGTCAAACAAATCATCAATTCTAGGAAGAGGATACTTGTTCTTAATAGTCACCTTGTTAAGCTCCCGATAGTCTATACACATTCTGAGGGTACCATCTTTCTTCTTGACAAACAACACGGGCGCTCCCCACGACGAAGTACTAGGCTGAATAAATCCCTTGTTGACCAATTCTTGCAATTGAGTCTTCAACTCTTTTAACTCAGCCGATGCCATGCGATAAGGTGCTTTGTGCACAGGAGCCGCTCCAGGTTCCAAATCAATAACAAATTCCATATCGCGAACGGGAGGCAATCCGGGTAACTCATCCACAAACACATCAGGAATTTCGTCCACAACTGGAATATCTACTAACGACTTCTTCTCAGATGGCGTAGACACAACTTGAACCAAAAAAGCATCTGCTCCACAAGCTATATCTCTCCTAGCTTGAATTGCTGATATAATTGCTAGTTTTGCCTTCAACTTGCTTCCCGCGAATTCTAAATAATCTCCATCCGAGAGTTGAAAACCAATTACCCTACTTCTACAATCAATATTTGCAGAATAACGATACAACCAATCCATACCCAAAATTATGTCGAATCCAAGCAACTTGAATACAATCAAATCTGCATCACCCTCCAAAATCTAAAGGACAGCCTAAAGCAACTTTGGAGCACCACACCATCTCACCATTTGGAAGTGCCACTACTAGAGGTTGTGATAAAGGCTCCGTGACTAGATTACACATCCGTGCAAAAGTGGTGGACACAAAAGATCAAGTCGCCCCTGAATCAAACAAAGTACATGCATAAAAATCATATAGGCGAACTCTACCTAAAGCAAACACATCCACCAGACAATTTCAAAAAATCCAACCATACCAAACATTAAATCGAATTAAAATAACTAAATGCATACCAGTAATCACTCCAACATCGTGGGTCTCTGGAGCCCCATAATCCACATCACCAGGAGTCACTGCATAAACCCGAGCTTGTACCAACTGTCTCTGGTTGCCCCTTCCACCTTGTCGACCTCCTCGCGCTCCTTGCCCTCCTTGAACTTGACCAGGACACTCACGAGCAAAGTGACCAGGCTGGCCACATCTAAAACACTAAATTCCTCTTTGGCTGCAGTCACCTTCATGGGCTCTATTGCACCTGTTACAAACTGGAGCTCGACCTCCAGCACGAACACCAGTGGTCGTCTACGAACGGGCACTAGTCCTTTGCAAGAACTTATGCGGCGACCCAGAACTACTTCCTTCACCAACATAACTCTACCTCTTTTGACCCGGAGGGGAGCCTACTCCAAAACTATTTTCCCGCTCTACAATGCTGGCCAAATCCACTAACTCCTGAAAGTCCTTAATCCGAAGGTAGGCCACTTGTCTACATATCTCATGGCGCAGACCCTCCTGGAAACGCTCGACCCTCAACTCCTCAGTAGCAATGAGGTGAGGAGCGAACCGTCCAAGATCCATAAATTTCCTTGCATATTGCTCGACAGTCATGTCTCCTTGAACCAAATTATTGAACTCCTGAACCTTTTGTCGTCTCATCGAAACAGGGAAGAATCGGTCATCAAACTCTTTCTTGAAACGCTGCCAAGACACAGCAGCCAAGGATCCCAACTCCATTTCTAAGAGTATCCGCTTGGTCTCCCACCAATTTGCCGCTTCACCTTGCAGCATATAGCTTCCATATAATACCATCTGGGCCTCAGTGCATCCACAAACTTCAAATGTTCTTTCCAAATCTTGAATCCACCTCCTAGCTCGCATTGGGTCCACCTCTCCGGTAAAGGCAGGAGTCCTATGCGTTAGGAAGCGCTCATAGGGGCACCCAACTTGGACTCTTCTATTTGAATCTCCTTGCGGCGGTCGAAAATTCTGTTGAAGGAATTCTGTCATCTATTCAACGCCCTTGCCATGGCATAATTTCCATCACCCCTAGGTAGCTCATCTTCGGGCACATCAGCTTGCCTTCTTGGTCTCACCATTTTCCTGTCATAGAGCACTCTCCAACCCCGCTTAAATCCAGATAAAACCAAACTCAACCAAAAGTAAACACCAAAATAAAACAATAAGATAAAATCAAATCAAATAACATAAAATAAAATAACAATAAACTCATAATATAAAATAAATAACTTAACTTACCCCCACTTAAACAAAAAATTTATTATTTTAAAATAATAAAATAATTTATGGTACCATCCTAAGGGACATGTGGTTTTACCCAGAGCCGAACTGCTCTGATACTACCTGTGGCACCCCCAATCCCCCTTATATAAAAACACGGAGATTGAGACGGCAGGATGGTGACAATACGGTCACACATCCCAACGAAGTGCCAGTGTGTGTACATGCAACGGTGTACAAAAAAAAATAACGCAGCAGATAGTCAACTAAGTACCAGAATTTATTTACAATCAAAATATCAGTAAAGTTTAAATAGGAGTTATACAGTCATCCATAATTAAAATACAATACAGTAAATTCAGATAACCAAGCGAGTGATCCCAGATCACTCCTCGGGCGGAGCCGTCTCCTCAAGCTCGTCCTCATCCTCCTCATCTGCATCAAAATTTGCGTTACCACAAAATGGTATCGCAGGTAAATATAACCCAAAATAACCACGTAATAAAAATGCATTAAATGCAACTAACATGCATGCGCATGAAGAAATATGCATTTTTCTCAAATAATCATTTTCTCCGAAAATGATTATTTTCAACACACGCCAAACTCTCATTTTGGTCCAAAATGTTTTACAAACATTTTCCTAGAAAATATTTTACACAGAAATCCAACTCACACTATTTTCCCAGAAAATAGTTCATTAATTCCATATGCACCATGGTCTCCCCTATGAATCATCCGCACGTCCTAACTTCGTAGCGGTGCTCAGTTCCGCGCCCGGTGCGTATATGGCCAAGCATTCACACTACGCAACGAGCGATGCCCAGTTCCGCGCCCAGCACGTACGTGGCCAGACATCCTCTGGTCTTCGCCAACAGAAGGACCACGGAGTCGGCACGAGACCATCTCGTCGAATCCCATTGTCGCCCGGCGACAATCCAGAGGACGTTACTCAGTATATTCCACTCCCGAGTAGCCAGAGGAGCTCCATCGAGATAATACCCCATCTCGGCTTGGGGTCGTGATACACACGCACCCAAAAATATTCTCACACATGAAATCACAATTTTCCAAATCACGCATGAACATGAATGCAATAGACGAAAACCCAGTTTCCTTTACAACCATCAATAACCAATCCAATCAAATCCAATCAAACAACTCCAATCACAAATCCATCCGACCTCCGAACTCCTCGGACTCAGTCCGGTATGTTCAACCAAATACAGTGAAATGAGTTAGTGCAAAAATACATTTAAATCACGAAAGTTCTTTGGAGAAATACTTACAGTGCAATATAGCAATTTCCGAAAGATCACGAAGCTGCAAGAGGCCGCAACACAGCAACAGAACAGTGTCAAATACACCGTGGCCGTGGGTCTCCAAGACCCACTTTTCAACGGTGACAAACGAAGACCCAAAATTGATAGGGTAGGGCCTAGGAAGGTTGGTGAAGCTAGTGGTGGTGGTGGTTGGCCGTGGGTGGCGGCGTGGGCGGCAGTAGAAGATTAAAAAGCCCAAAACAGAAATGTGGATGGTGGAGCTTCACCGGTGGCGGATCGGAGCTGGGGTTGGGTCCATTGGGTAGCTAAGGGGTCGAGGATGAAGTGGTGAAGAGATGGTGGCCGGTGGTGGCGCGACGGCGGTGTGCGAGCACAATGAATGCCGCGGTTTCAAGCCGTGCGTGGAGGCTCACGGTGGCTCAAGGGAGGCTGGAATTGATGGGGGGTGGTCGCTGGCCAGTGGGGGAGCTGCTGGGCTGGGCGGTGTAGGCCACGGCGGCGCGACGGCAGTGGGTTGAGGGTGAACGACAAACGCACGAGAGAGAGAGAGGGAGGGAGCTCGCGTGGGAAGAAAGAGAAATAAGGAGGAAAAAAAAGAAAAGAAAGAAAAGAAAAGGAGGAAAAGAAAAATAGGGGGAAAAGAAATGAGGTCCAATCCTCATAACTTGGGTCTCAAAAATGATCCAACGGAAACGTTTTCGAAACCACAAGATAAATAAAATAATTCAAACGCAATGGTAAAGATAAATTAAAATAATTAAATCCAACAGTAATTAATTTAAAATAAAGAGATTTTAAACGCATGACAATAATTAATAATAAGAAAGCACTTCAAAAATTATTTTCATAAACTAAAAATCATAAAAATAACTCAATTAAAATTTAATAACTATGAAACAAGAGAATAAATTTTTGAATAAATAGAAAAATCCTTCAGTAAAAATACACTAAAATTCGGGGTGTTACAATGCACTTGAACAACTTGGTTAGTTCCCAATCTTGTAATTATTTAAACAATCAAAATACTTGAGGTAAATAAATACTTTTGCATAAGACAACGATTGATAATGAAGGGAATTAAACCATTTAAAGAACTGTTCGAAGGTAAAACCCTACGGGACAGTTAAAACTAGAAAAAATAATTTTATTATTTGAAAATCAATTTACAAATAAGTTCTCAATTACAATATCTTTGTATTGACTCTCTTACTTGAACAGACAAACGATTCGTTTGTCTTCTACCGCAGTAGCAGCTAGAATCTCTAGCGATTTTCAAATATTGTATTTTCTCCTGGAACTACAGTAGCTGAAAACCAATCAACGATCCTCCAAACTTTGAAGCACGATCACACTCAAGAATAGATGAAAAGTAAGATGAAAATTCTCAAGTGAATTTTCACTCTCAAGTACTCAGAATATGCCCTCAATAATACTTGGCTAAAACTCCTTAACCAATTATTAAATCAAATCCCTTTAATTATAGAGTTTGGAAAAGAGTTCCAATTGAGGTAGAAACTTCACTAACAGATCAAATCTATTGACGGGTTGCTGACATTTCGTGATAACTATTCACTGTAGCTTCTAATTTTAGCTTTATCTTTTGTTCTGGATAAGTGCGGATTCTAATGGACTCGATTTACTTCTAATTGACCTATCTAAACAAACTCTAAGGTTTCTAGATAAATTCAATGTTTGTTATAGATAAAGTCAATAATTATTTTATATTTATCCAAAAATAGAAAATTAATGATAGGATAAACTCTCTCATTTAGTCACCTAGTCCTAGCCAACTTCTTGCATTTACACCACTACAATTTTACTCTTTTGAATTGTAAACTTTGACACAGATCTAGGCAACAAGGGTTGGTATGAGCATGGAGACCCAACACAGCTAGAAGAGTGAAATGGAGGCCTATCCCCATCAGGATATCATTTATTGTTATTTTAGTATTTTAATTTGAGTGACTTTGGTGGACGAACTGTATGGTTGTAATAACTTGTGTTGTGGGGGTTAGTTTGACTTATGGATATTTTAAGATATCGGATTTGATGTTTTTATTTTCTCTGATATATGTTTTTATTTTTTATTTTTTATATATTTCCGCTATGAATTTCTTTATACACTTGTATGCTGAGCATATAAGCACATAAGTTACACAAATGCGTGGCTCTTTTGATTAAGGTGGTGGTGGATCTTGATTAGGTGATATTGGATGAAACTAATGAGAAATCTTTATTAATTTTCAAATGGGCTTTTGATTGTTTGCTGACCAGTACTGGTGGACTCTTTCTTATTTCTACTGTCGTTGTGAGTAAGTTTTGTTTTGAATAATGTAAGTTGTCTAGTTTAACTTACACTTTGGGTGTAATGAAGGCTTCAGTTTAGAACATCCTCTGGCCTATTCCATTAGGAATTTGGCAACCTAGATTGTTGTAGCTCAAGTCAAAGACATTGGGTTTATTGAAGAATGAGAAGAGATCCACTAGAGAAGACTGTAAATGAGTTGTGGGAGAGATTAAGTGATAATTAAGACATGTGAGGCTAGCAAGAGAGGGAGATATACTCCCTTTGAGGCCTTTACATATATGGGTGATTACTCTTATCTTTATCATCACAAGAAATACCTTCCCATGGTGACAACAATTAATAGAAGACAAATTTAAAGGAGTGGAAGATGGATTGAGGAGGAGTAAGAAACCAATATTATGAAATTCTTATTTATATTTTTATGGATTTGATCTTTTCCACTCCTTTGTATTTTTCTAATTTTATTCATTGTTATCTACCCAAAAAGATTAATTGCTTTGTTACAATTATGCCACAAAAATTCTGAAACTATTAAAGCAAAAATCATACGAATAAAAGCAAAAAATATAAATATAAAATATTTTTAGTAAAAAATGGAGGGATATATCGATCTTGGCCCTATTTCTCTTCTACAATGGTCACAAATCTCAATTGGCTATGCCACGTGGAGTGGCCCCCACCTTTCCAAATGGATCCAATAATTACCTACAAAGATTTGGTGAATCCAGCCAACGTGGCCACTCCTTGATAGAGTGCATTTTTCGCAAGAGTTCCCAACACCAAGTTCGATGTGTTGTGGAGGCCCAATAAGTGGAGCTCCTTCCCTTTCCAACTTTGAATATATATTTATTATTTAAGATTTTGTTTTTATTTTTAAATTATTTTTAGATTTAACGCTTTGACCTTTATTTCAAAATAAATAGTTTTTACTGAGTCTTCTCTCGCTCTTTTTCTCTCTCGGGAAGGGGAGTGAGGTGAAGTGAGGTCCACAAAATATTCTAACAGAATTGGAGGTGGCAGAGAGGCAAGGGACATGCACAACGGTTTCGTTACGGCTGAGTGAGAGTACCGAAGGTGGCAGGGAAGGGGTGGTCAGAGGAGGAGACGCTGGTTCTTCTCTGTTTTCTGATAAGTAAGAGAGGCAAGCAAGGTGGTGAAGGCTGAGGAAAACATGAATGAACTGGAGAAGATGTGGGAAAGTATGAAACTAACGGAGGAGGAATCCAAATGCATCGATCTAGACGATGAGATACCAGAGGAATTGAAAAACAAGGAAGACTGTAGTCTGGTAGGGAAAGTGTGGGTGGAGAGAAGCATTAGTAGGATGGTGATAGAAAACACAATGGCAAAAGTATGGAGAATTAGTAGAAAAGCTCAGTTCCAGGAGGTTGGAACAAATATGTTTGTTATGACTTTTGCCAACCAAGCTGACAAACTACGTATTCTTCAAGGAAGGCCATGGTTATTTGATAACCAGATGTTTGTGATAATGCAGCTGAATGGATCTATCCCTCCACAGAAGATGGATTTTAGTAGAGAAAAAATGTGGATTCAGTTACACAACTTACCTTTAGCATGTATGAATAAGGATAGAGGAGTGGTGATGGGGGAGACTATTGGTAGAGTGCTGGAAGTGGAGACTCTGGTTGATGGAAGCGGATGGGGGTCGTTTCTTAGAATCCTAACAGAGTTAGATTTAAAAAAACCATTAGCTAGGGGAAGAACTATTACTATAAAAGGGCAGGTTCTCTGGATACCTGTTAAATACGAGAAACTTCCTCATTTCTGCTTCAGATGTGGGTGCATTATCCACGATGAGGTAGGTTGCAGGGGAAAGGATGGGGAGGAAATACAGTTTGGTGCTTGGATGAGGGCTGGAGTGAGAGCTAAGTTCCAAAAACAAGGAGAGAGTAGATGGAGTCCAACTAGAAATGGAGTCAGCATAGAGAGAGGGGAATCAGCTGCTATAATGAAGGTGAAGGAGGTTCCACAAGAGCAGACTGTTGATAAGGGAGGGGTAGAGACTGACTCAGGGTTTGAACAAGGGAGAGAGATAGGTCAAGAGACTAAGGGAAGTGAAAGGGAAGAGAGTAATTTGGGTAGTTCACCAACATTTAAGGGCGTGAAGGATATTACTATAGAGAGTCAGGAAACATTAAGTGAGGAAGGGAGGGAAGAAAGGAGTTCTCTGAGAGAGGAAGTTGAAAATAGCATAAGGGAGACGAGGGGGAGAGGAAAAACTATAGGAGCCTGGAAGAGAAGAGCAAGAGAACAAGGTGACAAAACAATTTCTCATAGTGTCTCCAGCCTTTCAAAGAGATTATTTAGCCCAACTGTTGTAGGGAAGGAGGAGGTAAGGGGGAGGAAGAGGCAAAAAAGTACCAGTTGTGAGGTGCTTGAAGAGTCACAACTTTTGGTGGAGGCTGGTGGACAGCCCCACCAATCATTATGAAAACTCTCAGTTGGAACTGCCGAGGGCTTGGCAACCCTCGGACAGTTCAAGACCTTTGCCAACTGGTAAAGGAAAAGAGGCCAAATGTGATATTCCTCATGGAAACAAAGTTGAGGAGTGGCAAATGTGATAGCATAAAAAGAAGAGTGAGGAGTGAGGGCTGTTTTGTGGTGGAACCTGAGGGTAGGAAAGGGGGATTAATGTTACTTTGGGACCAGTACACGAGAGTGGAAATTCTGAACTATTCCAATAGACACATTAATGCTTGGATTAAAAATGAAGATAGTAATGAGAGGTGGTTGCTGACAGGCTTCTATGGGCAGCCTGAAACTAGACTAAGGGCAGAAGCTTGGCAGTTGTTGGCATCATTGAGACCATTAGAGGAGGTAGGATGGTGTGTGGTAGGGGATTTCAATGAAATATTAACACATGATGAAAAAAAAGGGGGCAATCCAAGACTAGAGAAACAAATGGGCAGGTTTAGAGAAGCATTGGAGATGGGAGGTCTGTTTGATTTAGGGTGGAAGGGTGATAAATATACTTGGAGTAATAAGCATGGGGATGAGACTTTCACAAAGGAAAGGCTCGATAGAGCAGTAGCTAATATAAGGTGGAAAAGGATGTTTAAGGAAGGGTGGGTAGAAGTTCTGGCTGCTAGGTGCTCTGACCATAGACCCATCTTACTTTATGTGAACCAGAAATTTTCTAGTGAAAGGAAGAGGAAGAGGCTGTTCAGATATGAGGCCAAATGGTCTTTGGAGGAAGATTGTGAAGAAGTTATAAAAAGAGTTTGGCAAGTGAGAACAATGGGTAGGGATACAGAAAAGGATTTGCAGTTGCTACTGGAAGACAGTAGAGTAGCCTTTCAAAGCTGGAGCAGGAAGATTACTCAAGATAAGGGAAGACTATTAAAGGAAAAAACAGAAAGGCTTAAAAAATTACAAGAAGATGAAGGGAGTCACAATATGATGGAGATAAAGAAAATACAAGAGGAGATAGGGACCTGTCTTGAGATGGAGGACTTAAAATGGAGGCAAAGGGCCAAGTTGGATTGGTACATTCATGGGGATCGAAATACTAAGTTTTTCCACTGTTGTGCAAATCAAAGGAGGAAAAAGAATATGATTTTGCAGATTTATGATGATTATAACTTGAGGCAGACCAAACCTGAGAAGATTGAAATGGTTTTTAACAACTATTTTCAGAACCTGTTCACCTCAACAAACCCGACCCCTGCAGATATTGAAGACAGTTTAAGGGAGGTGGTACCTTGTGTGACAGATGATATGAACATTTGTTTAACTAGAACCTTCACTAGAGGAGAGGTCGAGGTAGCTCTTAAACAAATGGCTCCATTAAAATCACCAGGCCCAGATGGATTTGGACCATGCTTTTTTCAAAAGCATTGGCATGTAGTAGGTGATGGAGTGTGCAAAGCTGTTTTATCATGACTCAATGGTAATGATCTGAATTCTTCTTTGAATTACACTTATCTTGCTCTTATTCCTAAGGTTAAAGAACCAAGAGTGGCTAGTGATTTTAGGCCTATAAGCCTTTGTAATGTTGCTTACAAGATCATGTCAAAAGTCTTGGCAAATAGGTTGAAAAATTTTCTGAATGCTCTTATTTCACCCAACCAAAGTGTCTTTATTCCTGGAAGGTTGATTACAAATAATATAATGGTGGCTTATGAGGTGCTTCATTCAATGAAAGCTAGGAAAAAAGGCAAAGTAGGGAATATGGCTATCAAATTAGATATGTCTAAGGCTTATGATAGGATCGAATGGTGTTATTTAGAGGTTGTTATGGGGAAATTGGGTTTTTGCAGGAAATGGATTGAACTTATTATGAAATGTGTAACAACTGTGAGCTATTATGTGTTAATCAATGGTAGCCCCGGATCTAGGTTCCTTCCTTTGAGAGGTTTGAGACAAGGTGACCCTTTGTCACCATATCTCTTCATTCTTTGTGCTGAAGGGCTTAGTGCACTGCTTAATCATTCAGATTCTAGGGGTCACACAAGAGGAGTCACAGTAGCAAGAGGTGGAACTCGAATTAACGACTTACTTTTTGCTGATGATTGCATTTTGTTTGGAAGAGCTGTAGCAGGAGAGTGGATTAAAATCCAAGAATTACTACTGAAATATGAAAAAGCATCAGGGCAGTTCTTGAACAAGGAAAAAACAGCAATCTTTTTCAGCTCAAACTCAAGGAATGAAGAAAAAAGGAAGATATTGGAACAAGGAGGCTCAGTTATGAAAGGCAGCTATGAAAAATACTTGGGTTTGCCTCCTGTAGTAGGGAAATCCAAGTACAACACTTTTAGAGGTATCAAAGAAAGGGTGTGGAAGAAGATCAGCAATTGGAAGAACTCTTTTCTGTCCTCAGCAGGAAAGGAGATCTTGATCAAGGCAGTGTTACAAGCAATCCCAACATATACTATGAGTGTGTTTAAACTTCCAAAAAATCTGTGTAAGGAATTAAATTCCCTTATGGCTAATTTTTGGTGGGGCAACCAGTCTAGTAGCAATAATATTCACTGGTGCAGTTGGGAAAAACTTGGAAAATCAAAAGGGAGGGGAGGTTTGGGTTTCAGAGATCTCGAGAGCTTCAATGTGGCTTTGTTGGCTAAACAAGGATGGAGGTTTTTACAGAATCCAAGGAGTATGGCAGCCAAGATTTTCAAGGAAAAATATTTTAGCTCAGTCTCTTTGTTTGAAGCTAAGTTGGGTTATAGACCTTCATTCATATGGAGGAGTGTATGGGGGGCCTTGAAGCTGTTAAAAGATGGTTTAAGGTGGAGAGTTGGGGATGGGAGTAGCATAAGGATTTGGGGGCAGAAATGGCTTCAAACACCCTCATCTTACTGTGTGCAATCTCCTTGCTCGATTCTAAATGAGGAAGCAAAAGTTAGTGAGCTGATCTCTGAAGGAAAATGGAATAAACAACTGATTGAAAGAATTTTCACTCAAGAAGAAGTTGAACAAATATGTAGCATCCCTATTAGTAGACTAAACTCTGAAGATAAAATGATTTGGGGAGGTACCAAAAAGGGACAATTTTCTGTTAGCAGTGCATATCAGATGGAAATGAACAAGAAAGAAGCATTGAAGGGTGAAAGTTCAAGGGGCAGAGAAGGGGATGCTCGATGGCAGGAAGTTTGGGGTTTGAATATCCCAGGAAAGGTAAAAAATTTTATGTGGAGAGCTATGAAGGAATTATTAGCAACTAGAGTGAATCTGTCACTGAGGAAAATAACAGATAGCTCATCTTGCCCAATATGCAAAAATGATGATGAATCAGTGATGCATGCAATATGGTACTGTCCAGCAGCAGCAGATGTTTGGTCCGAATCAGACATTGTCATACAGAAGTGGAGCTTGTATGAAACTGATTTATTAAAACTATGGGACAGTTTGGTGGAGAAGGTAAGCAAAGATGTGTTAGAGGAGACTGTTATGGTTATGAGAAACATCTGGTTAAGAAGAAATGAGTTCATCTTTGAGGGAGTTTTCAAAAGACCAAGCCAAGTCATTAAAGCAACTAGAGATGAATTGAGAGTCTTCCAACTGGCTCAACAGAATGCAAAACAGAATCCAATTCCAAGAGTAGATAGAGGTGTTGTTTCGTGGAGCAGACCAAGAGAGTCCTTTGTTAAAGCTAATTGGGATGCAGCAGTGTTGAGAAAAGATAGAAAGGTGGGGCTCGGGGTGGTCATTAGAGATGAGGAAGGGGAAATCTTGGTTGCTGCAAGAGAACAGATTAACTTGACAGACTCTGCAACAGCCGAATGCCTTGCTTTATGGAAAGCAATGGAAGTGTGTAGAGAGCTCAACTTTAACAAAGTTTTATTTGAGGGTGATGCTCAAGCTATAGTGAATGCTATAAACAAAGGGGATGAAGACTACTCCTCTTATGGGGGTGTAATTGAAGATGCCAAGAAGATGTTAAAAGCTATAGAGAACTGGAGTGTTAATTTTGTTTATAGGGAAGCAAATACGGCAGCTCATGTGCTTGCTCAAGAAGCTTTATCTTTACATACAGATTTAGTTTGGATTGAAGAGACTCCTAATTGTATTAGGAGTATTATTTGTAAGGAAAAATCATGTAATGATGTTATAGTTCAATGAATGAATACAGAGGTTTAATATCAAAAAAAAAAAAAAAAAAGTTTTTGTATGATCATAAATCATCAATATGTTATTCCCAACAGGAATGCTATAATAGATGTTAAATGCATTCAACAAACCTCGCTTATTGCAAGAACCATCGTATCTTCGCTCTTGTGGTTGGGAGGCGGATGACTTGAATCTGCCACGTCTCGTCCATCTAATCTGCAACCTAGATAGGAACATGTAGATGTTATTAAATATTTGACCAAGTGTGCTTATGGTTGGTGGGTAGGTTTTACCGTCCGCTCGTTTAGAAATTGGATGGTTTGTAAATAGTCGAATAAAAGTTGAATTAAAGTTGAATTATTTATTATATTTTATGTATAAATTTAAAAAAATTATTTTAGGATTTGAAAATTTTGAATTGTTTATTATATTTTGTGTGAAAATTTAAAAAAGTTGTAATGATGAGTTGAGATAGATTTTGAATACAAACGAGACCTTAATCACATTTTTTTTATTTATTCAATGTTATATACTCGACAAGATAACTTCTTTGTTCTAAATATGCCCCCACAAGGCACAAGAATACCCAATTTAAACCATTAAATCCCATGTTAGATATAGAAAACAAATCAAACAAATCTAAAACAAAAAATACTTAACAAAAAAAAAAAAAAAAAAAAGAGTTGAAATTAGAAGAAAACTAAAACCGAAATAATATTTGAGGTGGTGGTGTCATTTAGATAGTGGATCCCAATTTATCCAACTAAGGAGTGGCCTTTTTAATTTGATAATGGTGTCATTTAGATAGAGAATCCCAATTTTTATTTAACTTTAGCACTTAATTAGTGGAATCAACCCATAACATAGATAGAGTGCCTTTTTACTATATAAGATTTTTTTTTTTTGGTAATGGAGTTGGATGTTTTGCAAAAAGCACTAAAGAGATTAAGAACATATTCAACTATCATTGAAAGGCCCAAAATTAGGTCTTGCCGGGCTTTTTTAAGTTTTGAATGGATTGAGAATGATCATTCACCATTTGAATTGTCCGTTCGTTGATCTATATACTATTGGTATTTGCTAGTGGAATCGATTTGGTCAAATAACCGATTGAACATGAGTAATCTGGGTTTTTAATTAATGTGATGAATGACTCAGATCGATCGAGTTGCTTTTTATTGTTTCCCTTTGTTAATGCGTTCTCATCCGCTATGTGCAAACTCATCAAGATATAAATAATATTCTATTCAACAGTCCTATATCATACATATGCTGAACGAGAAAAAAAAAAAAAAATCTTCTACTTAACAGGTATGTGGTGTAGAGCTACTGAGTAAAATAATTTTATGAGATAATCGAATTATTTAATGAGACTGTCAGCTGTTCTTTTTCTTAACATTTGTGTTTGGTTTTGTTTGGTTTCAACACAAAAATATTTCCTTTTGTAAGCCTGTTCACCCAAGTTCCAGTCTGAATATACTCGAACAGGAACTCACATTTCAAACTCAGGAGGGTACTCTGCTCGGGTCAGGACTTGGGCCGATACTTGGGTGAAACCCCTTTTTGAAACATGGAAATCTGGATATCGAGTTGTAACCCTTTTTTTTTTTTAATTTATAAAAGCCTATATTTTATTACTTTTTTTGTTGAAAAAAATAATGTTGAAAATCAATTTTTTTTTTTATAAAATTCTATATTTTATTAATTTTTTTTCAAGACAAAAATAATGTTGAAAATCATTTTTTTCCCTAAAACCTGTATTTTATTAATTTTTTCAAGAACAAAACAATGTTGAAAGGCATAATACTAATGCATTGAACATTTTTAATAATAATAAAAAAATATATCAAAATGAAAAAATAAATTTTATGAAAAAAATAATGAAAGTTAGAAACAACTAATTACATTTTCAACTAAATGCATGTAAAAAAAGAAGAAGAACGAAATCCAATATTCATCATGTAAGATGTATGCAACACAATGCAATTTACTACATATTACATTGTTTGGTATTTATACATTATATTACAAAATACAAAAATTAGAATATATGAATTACAAATCAATAGCATGGTCTTCCATCACAACTTTCATTCTAGTATTCTACCTGATCAGTGGCTCTTTGTTAGGATCCAGATCTGAATACAGGAAAAAAATAAGAGTAATGTTACTTATCATTCCGAATCAATATTATTTAATGTCACATCATGGGATGATGGAAAGATATTGGGAGTTGAGATGATGAATAGATTTTTTCAAAAAATAATCTTTATTTGCAGGATGGCTAATAAAAAACTTATTTCCATCAAAAGGAAATTTTGATTTAAATAACATACTTTCCATATGTTCTAAGATCAACAACCCAACAATTAATAAAAATACTCATAGAAAAGAATAGAAACAAATCAACAAGATTCAGAAGCAGAGCTAGCATATCTCACCTCCATTTTTACAAATTCATGCATGACCGCCATGTTAAAAGATGTTAATGTTATATATCCCAGACGTTAATCTCACCAATAAATAAGGCCTTCCTTATACAGCCTAACAACAGCCTCACTCGGTTAAAAAACAAAAAAAAAGAAGACCCACAGAGTACTTCATCAAGAATGCTATGTTTTATCAGGAACAAGTAAAACGCATACCTCACGAGACCAATCTAAAGAGGCACCCAAACGACGCAACTGTTGCAAAATGGTTCCACCATACTTGTTTCCAATTCCAGTCCTTTTCTCTCATTTTCCATCTGATTTTATTTGTTCCATCTAATTTTCTTGGTTAAATGCGTGAGAGTGTATCACAAACTAAACACAAAACCAACAAAGCTCAAACCAAACCATACATATTAGAAGAAAAGCACAGTGACTTCATTTTGCATTCAGAAAATCCAAGGTTTGAATTCATAAATCATTTTATCATAACCCTAACAAAACCACAACGAAAAAAATAAAATAAAAAGGATTTTACTCATCATCCCTACACCATAAATCACACATGATTTTTTTTTCCCCTTAGCAAATATGTAGTGTAGGAATGATGAATAGAAAAACTCAATTAGTTTAGCAAGAATAAAACAAAAAATAATAATAAAAAAAAGGTGTGTTGTGTGGAATGATGGTTGCAAAGCTAAAAAATACCCATAGTTTGGCTTAATCTCCTCTAAAGTCCAACTTCCATAAGACCTAACACAAACACAATATTTTCTCACAAAGCATTTCAAGTCGGGTCACTCAGTTATGGAATAATATGCTTTGACCTCCCTTGACTAATAAATTAGACCTCACTCAGTCATTGCTAGGAAAATGCCCAAATGTCAATCATACATACATACATAAACTTCCAAAATGCCAGGGGTAGTTTCTGTCAAAGGTCCGATCTAGGGGCGGTTTCTGTCGAAGGTCAGATTAAAACATCCTCAGTGGCAGTAGCACGACTAGGGTTTTAGTGTGTGTGTTAGAGAGAGAGGGCTTTTGGTGGGGGTGGGGGGGGTTAACAGGGCTGTATCTAATATGAAATAGAGAATGACATTTTGATACTAAAAATAAAACCCGAAACCCGGGTTTTTGCAATGTGGTTTCCTGCCCTAAACTCGGGTTTTTCGGATTGGATGAATAGTCTTACATGTGACATGGTTCTCTTGTGTATTTTCTAGTGGGAGCAAGGATTTGAGTGGTATGGTTTTTCACTTGTTGAGTCTTGGAAACATTTTTAAAATATTTATATATTGTATTTATTATAAATAATATTTTTGGATTTATTTTGGAAGTTGTGAGTTATTTTGGAAGAGAGAATTTATGTATAAGGTTATGCTTATGGTTATATCATTTTGGGTCCATATACATGTCACAAGTCATTCACAGGCTTAGTTGTATTGATGCCCTTGGTTTACCCAAAGGATTGTGGTTTGAACCACCCCTTGTCAAAGAAGAGGTTTTAATCCTTTATTGAGTGAATGGCCCCATATGGGATGTGACACCCCAACCTCCATTTGTGATTTGATGGAGATTTGGAGCATCAAGACATGCAACACATAGTTACATATCCCCATTCATGATAGATAGTATGTAATGCGTCTTATGAGTAATTTTGTAGTATGCAATAATTGCAGTGGAATTAAGACTTGTAAAAATTTTGCACTAGAATAACTAAAAACATTACTTCATTAACTTTCATTTACGCCTCATTTAAAAAGTTCATAAAATGAGACGGGTACATAGTACTTATAAACAAATGGTGAATATATCTCCTTATTCAATTCGTGGTTGGTTGGGGTTTTAAGATAGAGCATTTTCAAAGCATCTTTGTGATGCATTGAATGGCTTTTAGGACCATCGTTAGGAACATCATGACCAACTCAAGTTGGCGGTCAGGGTCTATCTCTTCCTCAATCATCATTAACCAAGGGTTCACTTTCATCACCATGGTTAGGTCCTGCTACAACTTCTACCATTCCAAAATGAATGGTAGTTTGGTTATAATAGAGTGAGATTCCTAAAAATCTCAGTAAGCTAGCAACTAACATACAGAAAGATAACATAGACATGATAGATAATAAACATGAGATGCTTGCATGGTATGAAGAGAAAATATTTGCTTTCCATTGAGATTCCTTAACATCTTTCAATGAATACACTTCATTTCCATCCAGATTCCTCAAGATCTCTCGGAGAACCTAGACACACATTTTCTTACAAAGAACATTTCATTTTCTATTTTTTTTCCTTTTTTTTATTTCTTTTCTTTCTTAACATATGGCAACATCACGGATCCCCTTTATGCATCGTGAATACCTGCTGGTTATCTTAGCCCAACTTTTTGGGACAATGTCATCAGAGCTGCGCAGATAAATTTAATGCATTGATCATACATATATACTCAAGCCATCCAAATTAGCCATAGCAAGAGTATTCATTCATAGTGATACCTACTAGCATTAGGCATCATATTCTTACTACAACGCCCTAAAATCCTCTAAAAAGGACACCATCGATATTCGTTGACTGTTTTTGTCAACTCAGGGGTTACCACTCCGTTTGTAATCACTCCAAAGTGGATAGATGAGTTCTACTAGGATATTCCCTCGTCCTAGCATTGGGTCGTGACAAAAGTAATTTCACACTATGCTTATGACAACATATTGGATGACATGTTCTTTTTCTTTGAACAAGACATCAAACTTTATGTAAAACATCATATCTTTTATGCATCATGTTCAAAGAGTACTTGTTATGCAAAAGTTCATAAAATCATCACATGCCATATAGAAACCGATTGCTCATGAGGAAGTGCAAGGTAGTTCGTGACCAAAAATAACATTTACACATGAATGAAGCGTTTATACAAAGTCATATAAATATTATCCAAGAGTAGGTTAGAGGCTAACTTACCAACTTTCTGGGTATGTGAAAGTGATGGTTGAAACAAAAGATGTGTTAGGAGTTAAAATCTTGATAATTATTAAGAACTAGCCATTCTTTCACTCAAGTGGTTTTACTAAACTTAGTTACCTTTCTTAGATAAGGCAGTGGCCTATTCCAAGACAAATCACCTTATATGATGGTATTTCTTAGGCATAGTTGTAGCATGTGCTTCATATCAACCTTAAAGAAATCAATGCTATTGCTTATGCTCAGTGATCATGCTTACTTCTTAGATTAAGATCTAAGTGTGCACCAACTCTTTGCATAGAATTCATATACTCATAAGTGATTAAATCAAAACCTAATTGATACTAACCTCTTTATGCCATCTAACTCAATGCATTAAAACCACTAGTAACCTCAAGATAGGAATGATGACCAACCCAAGATAGTGCAAGTTGTAACTAGATTTTTAACTTTATAACCATGGCATATGAAACACTTATGATACTATCATCAAGACCTATTTTGAACAAGCACCTTCATACTCAACTCAACATGCTTTACTCATGAATCCATCAAGACACAAGGATAGATTTCTTACGATCTTGGAGGTTCTCCTACAAGCACTCAGCTAGGGCACTTTCTTCACTCTTTTTAAAGTTCTTTCTTTCACTCAATAGCTCTTGTAAGTGGTTTGAGGTGAGGTGATGTATGAAGGGTTGTATTTATAGGCCTCTTAAAGGGTGTTTGATCACTCAAAGCATGCCTCCTACCATGGTTTACCCGATTGCTCTCTAGTGCTTCTACCATGGTGATTTCAGCTAGGTTAACTAGAAGCTTCCTCATGGGTTTTCTTGAGTTCAACTAGGAGAATCTTAGGAGCTACAATTCTGATCTAGTGGAGCATAGGATGCAAGAAAGATTTTTCAAAAAATAGTTTATGGTTTGGTTGGGTGGTAATTGGTTACCACCATGTTTCTTCAAAACTGTGACTCTTCATGTTGGATTTCTCCAACCATCTTTTGCTTATTAGGTTATCTGAATGAAGAACCAATATTTTCCATAGGATTAAGAGAGATAAGAGGTATAGGACACTTGTCTTAGGAGATGGAAGAAGTTGGAAGAAGAAGAAATGAGGTGGTGCTTGTCGCGATGCACCACTTGGCTTCATCAATGTATTTCTTACTTCCTCTTTCATTCCATGGTTTCAAACTGAGGTGTAGGTGGCATGGGATTAGATAATACCATGGATTCTTCAGCCATGCTTGGGGGCTACGAAGGTGGCAGTGGAATAGTGGAAGGTTTGGAAGAAAGTTCATCAAGGAGAGGAGATTTGGCTAGGGGCTAGGCTATAGTTTCCTCTTTAGTTGGATCTTAGGGATACTTTCTTTACTTCCTTTTTTCAGATTTGGTCTCTCCCTCAAGATTATCTACTAGGGTTGTATTTTTCAGACAATATTTTCCCAATTTGACTCAAGTAGTTGGTTTCATGCTAGAGGTATCGGATTTCCTTGTTTTAGGCTTGGAGTGGTTTTCAAGTTGCTTGACATCTTGTTAGAGGATTTGACATGAATTGGCTTCTCTCATACATTAAAGGTAATGTGTGAGTTTATTTTGAGTAGGCGAGGCATTGGTAACATATAGGAGGTAGAAAAATTCAGATTTGATTCCAATAGGTGCAAATCTGGCCAAGTGAGGTAGTTTGGTGGATTTTTGTATTTGCTTCTTGACTCTTTGACTTCGTGGGGCCAAATGACATCTAGGCATTAGGAAGTTTCCTATGACTTTCTTGGGGAAAAATTCTATAGCTTGGGAAAGAGTTTTCATCAACCATTGGCTATGTGTGTTGGTTCGAGTAAGGCTTATAGTGTATATGTCATATGGTTGTGTCCTTCATGTGTGTCACCCTATTGTATTTTATATATTTCAAGTTCATAAAAAATTCAGATGGTAGGGCTAAGTAAGTGACACATATTTCTATTAGATTTGAACAAAGAACATAGAGGTATAAATTTGGAATCATTAGGATGTGTAAGTCCTAATGTTTTCAGCATGGCTTGCTTCATGTGACTATGATTTAGTCTCATTAATACCATCTTAACTTAACTAATTATGAAATCTAATTGTAATAAGTCTAATTTAGGTTTTTGAAGAATTTCCTTACATGGTCTTAATGGCTTATTGCCTCTTAGCATAATTGACCTTTGGTCTTGTCTTACAAATTTTCAAATTTTTGTCTCTTAGAATCTTGGAAAAATAATACTTGGTGGCAAAGTAGTCTCTTGGGTACCTTTTAGGAAATTTCCTAAGGTAAGAAGTGTGAAACAAGTTTCCTAAACTTGGCCTCCAAGTTGGGCAACTTGGGCTTTAAGTAGTGTATTGGACTTAAGTTTGGTTTTGGGCTTTGTCTAATTGGGCTTTAGCCCACTTGGTTGGGCCTAGCTTTAGGCCTAAATTGGGCCTAAGTCCTTTGGGTTTGGGCCTAGCTTGTGGGCTTCTATTTGGGCCTTGGGCACATTAAGGTCTAGGCTCCTTATTTAGGCTATAGGCCCATTTGGCTTTGGGCATAACCTTAAGCCTTTTTGTAGACTTTAGTGGGGTGTTACATAGGATGGGCTACAAGCCCAGCCAACAAGAAGGCACACAGGCCTCTAGTCATCTAACCCAGCCCTCACAAGGCACCTGGCACATAGGAAGTAGTTTGCAAATAAAATGCAAAAGTTGCACCAATTGAGTTTCAAATCCATGCGACTTGGTTGGCAAGGAAGCAACATGACTGTTGGACCAAGTCCAACCTTTTTGTCACATGGCAATAGATGCAATCTATACATCTGTTCGGATTCAATTTAAGAAAAATGAAAACTAATAACTTTTCGTTCGTATCATTTGGTCATCTATAAATAGACCCCTTGGCTTGCCAATTGAGTATCTAAGAAGCTAATTTCGAAATTCTCAAATCTCTAATCTCTTGGTAGAATAGTAAATCTGAGGGTATTCAAACTTGTTATGGGCTTCATTGTATCTTGTAGGTAAATTCGCTTGTAACCCGTGTGCATATCGTTATTGGTGGGGGCAAATGTTGTCTTAAGGAAAGTAACATTGTAATGCTCCTTGACGAAAACTCTTTTCTCTTACTATTTTCTTCTTTTGCAGGCTATTTTCTTCCAACATTAAGTAAGATTGAACAACTTATATTGAAATGCTATTTTCCTTGACCGTTGATGGTTTGGGGAGGGTTTTTAGATTGCCTTATGTCAAGAAAGAGGAGGGTGGTCTCCTTTCCTTTGTTTGTCTGTGTGAATCATAAAATTAGGTGAAGAATAAAGGGACATAAATTCAATGCAAGGTTGAATTTTGTAATGGTTATTGTAGAGAACATATTATTACCAAATACTCATAAAAGCTGGGAAGGAAGGGGGAGGGGTAGGTTGAATGCCTTAGTATCCTCCGCTTTATGTTCTTTGTATATTTTTTCATTTTGACTTATCAGTGTTCTAATATAGAATTCATTTTCTAATATGTAGCCCAAGCCACTTGAACGAGCATACCACGACACACCCATCACATCAACATTATTACTCACATAACCTCAAGCGTCTAGTGAGTTTGTGCTTTACCTCAATGTGTAGTTCACATCTAGGGATGCAAGAAGCATCTCTTTGAATGTGGATTATGGTTTATTTTTCCTAGTTTTGAGAAATGGCTTATAAAATTTTAGAAATATCCTTACTTTTAGTGTTCTTTTTTAAGTTGCAACTATAATATATAACTTCAGTGGATTTTTTCCCTTCAGTTGGGACATTTGGTCTACTATTTTTTCTTCTTAGAGTTTCTGGGGAAAAAGAAAAAGGAAAGGCAAAACTCTCCCCTAGCCCCCAAGACCCATCTATGAGACTTAAAGGCCTCAGGCTCGAAAGGAGGAGCTCGTGATAAGTCTTGAATGACATGTGAGCCTCCCATCCTAGATCTGTCCCGTAATCACGGGGGGGAAATTTGAGGAGTCCAATACCATTAAGATTGATTCAAATACACCCCTAATAGTCAAATAAGATTAGATAAGTAGGGAAGTTTATCCCAAGCATAATTCAAATAAGAGATAAGGTTGTTACAGGAGCAAGAGCAAACCCATCCCAACCTCTATATATATGAGAGGAGAAACCCTGATCAAGGAAATGAAGAGAACTTTCGTTCTTTATTTATTTCACACAAGTCATCTGACTTAGGCATCAAAGGCATCTCTATACCCTTTATGTCTTTCTCAATCTACATGTTACAGGTTCGTGGCAGGCATGTCCGAAACAATTGGCGCCATTTGTGGGATCCTTCTTTCCACATCACAACGTGCCTTTCGTATTCGTACCACCACGCGCTCTCAAGCAACCAGGGACTAGGAAGCGACATCTATGAATATGGAGAACATATTAGCAAAAATGGACGATAAACTGAAGAAGGTAGCGAAGGAATTGGAACCACTACAACAGAAAAACGAGGTCATAAAGCGTAGGAATACGGTGTCAGGCGAAGATGTTGTGCTGAGTCAAGTTGCTAGAGCAGAAGGGGAGTCACAAAGCACGGGCAAACATTTCAACAACGATGAAGAAAAGAGGAAAATGCTCCATGATCTATGGAGCCTCTTGGATAAGTATGAAGAAATGGTGCAAAAGATAAGTGCATCCTCCTCAATAGATCACGCTAGCAGCCCTGTTAGGAGGAATATGGCCTAGAAGCCCCTTTATGACCAAACTGGCGCTAAAACTCCCAGCTATGCTGCACGAATTCATGGACAAGGTAGATGATTTTGTCAATGCATAAGACACATTACGGGCTCTAACCACACCAAGAAAAACAAGATAGAACAAGTGAAAGATTAGACTAGAAAAGGAGGGCAAAGGAAAGATCGAGAAAATGACTCAAGGGCAAAAACAAACTAGAGTGACGATACGTTATACAAGTGAGATTTTGTCAATGCAAAAGACACACTACGGGCTCTAACCACACCAAAAAAAGTAGAGATAGAACAAGTGGAAGATCATACTACAAAAGGAGGGTTTAGGAAAGATTGAGAAAATGACTCAAGGGAAAAAAAACAATGACTCAAGCCAGGTTCACCATGATTAGCTGGACACTATACAAGTGAGATTTCTCAAGCCTTCTTTTAATATGTGTGTCAAGAGAAGAGGCCCAATACGTTATGGAGGAAGTGCACAAATGGATATGCATAAATCATTTAGGCGGACCTGGCGGCTAAGATCGTGAGGGCAAGGTACTATTCGCCTCACCCCCTCAAAGACGCCAAAGACTTCACCAAGAAATACAGCCAATGTCAATTATAGGCACCAATCCCAAGTAGCCCACCCTAGGAAATGTGCCCAATGTCAATTACAATCACCTCCCATGGCCATTCGCCCAATGGGGGTGGACCTGGTGGGCCCTATGCCGCCAAGAAAATAAAGAGCAAAATAAGTCATCGTCGTCATTGACTACTTCATGAAGTGGGCAGAGGCTGAAGCCTTGGTGACAGTAACCTCCCAAAACATAATCAAATTCTTGTGGAAGACAATCATATGCCGATTTGGGATACCACAGAGTATTATCTTAGACAATGATAGGCAATTCGATTCAGAGCACTATTGAAATTAGTGCTTTAAGCTTGGAATCAAAGCCAAATACTCTTCACTGGGGCACCCTTAGTCTAACAAACAAGTTGAGGCAATGAATAAAACCATCATGGGCATATTGAAGAAAAGGTTAGAAGAGAAGAAGGACGCTTGGACTGAGGAACTGCCCAAAGTGCTTTGGGCCTACAGAACGATAGTCAAAATCCCAACTAGAGTAACACCCTTCGCCTTGGCATACAACAATGATGTAGTAATACTAGTTCAGGTGGGAATACCCAACCACAAAACCCATCAATAAGGAACAAAACATGAGGGCACTGGAGGAGAGCCTCTATCTACTTGAGGAAAGAAGAGATGATGCGGAGATCAGGGCAACAACTAATAAAAGGAAGACGGAGTAGTATTTTAATAAAAGAGTCAGGTCAAGGTCCTTCAAGATAGGAGACCTAGTTCTGAAGAAAACCAGAGTCACCACCACAGAAAAGAGAAAGCTCGGTCCACGATGGGAAGGACCCTACATTGTAATAGCCAGCCACAAACTAGGATCGTACCGCCTGAAAGACGCCTTAGGAATGGAGTTGCCCCACCCATGGAATTCTAAGCATCTAAGGAAGTACTTTGTATGATTTCCCATGTAATGATTTTGATGCAAGAAAAAAGGTTGTTGAATTCAATGACCTGTCTTTATGCCTAGTGATCATAGGAGGAAAACAACTAAACAGAGTGTCTTCCCTCCTCGCCCCTTTAAGTGTTGTCTAGGCAACCTCTCACCAAATATAAGTTGAGTGCCCAACTTTAGCGTGGTCGAGGCAACCTCCCCCAAACATAAGTCGAGTGTCTCCACTCGCCACCTTTAGCGCACTCAAGGCAACCTCCCACCAAATATAAGCTAGGTGTCTCCACTCACTACCTTTAGCGTGGTCAAGGCAAACTTCTACCAAATATGAGCCAAATGTCTCGATTCGTCACCTTGAGTGCAGTCGAGGAAACCTCTGGCCAAATCCAAGCTGAGTGTCTCCACTCGCACCTGGCGACTATAGAAGGAAAACCACCCAATAGAGTGTTTCCCTCCTCGTCCCTTTAGCATGGTCGAGGTAACTTCTTGCTGAATCCCAGCCGAGTGTCTCCACCACACCGAGCAACCATAGGGGGAAAACCATTTTAAAATGTGTTTCCCTCCTCACCCCTTCTGCGTGATTGAGGCAACATCCCACCAAGCATAATCCGAGGATCTCCACTCGCCACTTTTAGCTCCGTTGAGGCAACCTCCCGCCAAATCCAAGCCAAGTGTCTCCACTCGCACCTAGCGATTGTAGAAGGAAAACCACCCAATAGAGTGTTTCCCTCCTCGTCCCTTCAGCACAGTCAAGGTAACCTCTCGTCCAATCCTAGTCAAGTGTCTCCACTCACACCAAGTGACCATAGGGGGAAAACCATTTAAAAAAGTCTTTCCCTCCTCGACCCTTCAGCGCGGTTGAGGCAACCTCCCGCCAAACATAAGCCGAGGGTCTCCACTCACCACGTTTAGCACAGTTGAGGCAACATCCCGCCAAATCCAAGCTGAGTGTCTCCACTTGCACCTAGCGACTATAGGAGGAAAACCACCCATCAGAGTGTTTTCCTCCTTGCCCCTTTAGCGTGGTCGAGGCAACCTTTCCCCGAATCTGAGCTGAGTGTCTCAACTCGCACTTAGAGATCGTAAAAGGAAAACCACTTAATAAAGTGTTTCCCTCCTAGCGATCAGGGCATCCTCCCACCAAACAAGGTGAATGTCAACACCCACACATTCACAAATTCCTCACCCCATTGCGAGAAGGGACTCAATGCCCTCTACGAAATAAACTTCCAAAGATAAACACAGTTAATCAAAAAATAATCAGACACTAATCAAGGAAAGCTCAAGCACATTGACAACTAGAAGGGACCAAGAAAACACATTAACAAATTCAATGTTTTACATGCCATCAAATGATAGAAATAAACATAGAAAAATTCTATTTATCATCCCCTACACCACACATCAATATGTGATTTGTCATTTTTTCCATTCTATTTAAACACATACATATTGATGTGTATATATGTGTGTTTAGATATAAGGATAAAAATGACAAATCACATATTGGCGTATGGTGTAAGGATGATAAGTAGCATTTCTCATTAACAAAATATCTAGTCAAGGGCGAGCTTCAACATTGAGGGGTGGAAAAGCGTTTGACATCCCGTCACGGCCAAGAAAGTCAAAAAATTGGTAGGCAACTTGACTTGCTTTTAGGGACTTCAAATCTAACCCACACAAGTCTGACCCTAGATGAGCGAACAGGTACTCCCTCAACTGTTTGATGCCAAGTTTATATCCCAGGCCCCAAGCTCGGTTCCAAATGGAATGGGTAACTACTAGTTGAGGGGAAAGGCGAACAACTTCTTCCCAAGAAACCTCTAGCTCAGCGGCCAGCATAGTCACCTTCAACTCTAAGTTCGACAATCTCTTTTGGTAATTCTCGAAGATCTCATGCAAATTTGCATAACGCTGGTCGTGGCTCCTAAGCTCCTGCTTCACCTCCTTCAATTTTGCCTCGGCACTAACCTTCTTGCCCTAAGAAATGCTGAGCTAAATGGCTAGTTCCTGTCGGTCTTCCTCCTACTTGGCAAGGCAAGCAGTGTAATCAGAGCCACGTCACCAAGCCTCCTCCAGCTCTTTTCCCACTTGCTGAAGGTGATTAAGCAGGACTTTAAGCTCCTCGCCACGAGTCTTCGCCTCATTATGAAATCCAGCCACCTCTTCCCAGGATTCCTCAAAATCATGGCAGAGGTAATGAATCTCCTCATAAAGAGAAACTATCTGATCCTCCAAAGTATGGGAATACGACTCCACTTGGGACAACTCAGGCGGCCACGACAGCACCATGCGCCCTACCAATGAAGGACCGCATTGACTGGTTATCTTCCTTTGAGTCAATCTTACTGTCCATTAGCATGGCGACCAAGTGTCCATGCCTTGGGCAAACAAGCAAACAAAAAAAAAAGGACGAAAGGAAAACTCACCGAGGACAAAAAACCTCAGAGCTTATGCATTGTGGCTCGGATAGCCTCCTCCATGAAGCTATCCATCAGTGGAGAGGGACACGTGGGATGGGAACTCAAAGGGCCAGGCAGTTCTAATGCGTCAAAAGTTCTCCCAACGAAAGGAATTAAGGCACCAATCTCACCTATAAGAGATTGATTGGCAGGGAACTCGGGCGAGGACATGAAGGAGATGGAGGGGCGGCGAAGGTTCTATTCCCACTTGATCGTTAGATCCCGAAGGAGGGTCTTTGAAGGGCAATCTCTCAGGAAACATAGGCGATGGAACATCTCTCCTTGTAGGCGAGATAATGAAAATCGATTGAGGAATAGATACCCTACCACCGTTGAGGTCCATTCCTGTGGGTTCCTCATGAAGGAACTCAGGAAAGACAAAGGATCTCAAGGGTGACTCCTCTTGAAGCCAAAAGGCAGCTGCAGAAGTCATCAGCACCAGTGTCGAACCCCTAAGCAGCACATCGTCGCCAGCATTTTAGGAGACCTCACCGAATTCTTCAAAAGGAACCGAGGAAGGCCCTATTGAAACATTAGAAGGAGTGTTGAAACAACAGGTGGGGTCTCCAGAAAAGTGGGGTCGAGAGTCACCTCTATCTTGCCTTATCAAAACCAGAGGCCGTGTGTTGACCCCCCAGAATAGGTGGAATCGACAGGGTCGCCTCACGACGAGGTGACATGGCGGATTCAACTTCCAACACCAATTATGAATCCACCTAAACTTGCGCCATTATATCTTCAAGAGAGCCAACCAATAAAGCCTGGGGACGAGCCAAGCTGCCCTCCCCAACCACCGAGGAAAGAGAGAAAGGGGCTCGATACAAACATGCAATAGATATTACTACAAACCTATTGATATTGTCATGGGTCAAAAGAACATCTGGCCAAGTAGAACTATCATTTTGCTCCACCCAAGCTACTATCATCCAAACAGATAAGGATACTTGGCTTTTATATCAACTTCTTTCTCCCAAGTTGTTTTTGAATATTATGATTCTGTCATAGTACTTTGACAAGTAGAATCTTGTGGTTATGCAACTCATTTTCTTTCCAATTAATGATTCGCACTGGTTTTCTGTGACATTTCGATCGTAAATTGGGATGTACAATATAAATTTAATTATTTATTTGCAATTACTAATTTTATTTGTTTATTAAATATTATTAATAATTAATTCAAATTAGTATTTAGGTTATCATTTCAAATAGCTAGTTAAGACTTGCAATGTTTGATCATAACAATATTGACCAAGTCTCACTAATTAATTGCCAAATCCTCTCTAAATGGTTAAAAAGGGCCCTTGTCAATTTCAGCCACACCAAAATTTACTACAAATAAACTGATTAAGTCACACTCTTCAATTCATGCCACCTTCCTTCGCTATCCCTCTATTTTCGATCATCAAACCGAGTCTTTCTCCTACAACAATTCATCGAAAACACTTCAAATTAAACACATCCAAGACATTTCCCCATCTATATGTATCTCTCCTTGACCAACTCCTTAACACCCACCAAACACCACCACCAACAACTTAGAAAATTATAACACAATTTTCTCACCTTCGTTCTCCTCCATCGTGTCATAGAAAACACCGATTGATCCCAACAGTAACTCAACCACCTAAATTCAAACTACACGATGCCCTCTTTCTCAGTAAGACCCCATAGATTCCTCTCCCTCTTTTCTTCACTGTTTTTTCTTAGCCAAACGGGATTCAAAAAAAAAAAAAATCTTTTTGTTACCTCAAAAGCCTCCATTGCTGACACTTTCGCTTTGGCCATCGTCTCCGATGTACTCTGCCCATTCTCGGTAAGCCACCATCTCAAATTTGCCCTTTCTCTCCACCATTTTTCCTCAACCAAACAATGACTGAAATTGGGCTTTATTCCATTAGAAGTCGTCACTGCCATTGATCTCGGTCCGGCCACTTAGAACCACCGTTGCATGACGTCCCTTTCTTCATAGTAAGCCATGTCGATCCCTCCCCTCTCTTCTCTCCACCGTTTCTCAATCTCATGAAACCTCACAATCTCTCCATTACATAAAGCTTGGCCGTTGTTGATCTCAGCCAAGTTTGGCCGCCCACATAGCCTCTACCTCTTCTCTCATGGTGAGCTCGAGAACTTCTGTCAACCTCTATGGTTTTGAAAGAAATGTGTTGCTGCTAGGAGTGTAACTGGTCTAGTTTGGTCTGATTTTGGACATTTTTTAAGACCCAACTAGTATATACCGGCTTTGAAACTTGAAGGACCGATACCGCAGTGGTCAAACCACTAAACCTATTCCTCTAATTTTACTAGTTTTGGTCTGGGTCAGTCTAATTTTTTCAATATATTATATATATTATATATTGTATATATATATTATAGTATATAATAATATAGTGATATATTATAGTATACTATAATATATAATGATATAGTATTAGTATAACTACTAATACTACTATAATGATAATATATAGTTATTTATATAGTGATAATACTCCGACCATGTTCCAATCCTGCTGAATTTGGTTTCGACTGATTTTGAGAAAAATGAAACTAATACTGGACTGAACCGAATCTGCTACCGGACTGAACCAAATTCGATACCGAACCAAATCTACCGTTACAGTCCGGTTTACTAGTTCACCCTTTTTTTTCACCTCTAGTTACTGCTAGAAGATTTAACTCCTCATGCTTTCCTTTTAGTACATGTTATTCACTAATGTTACAGAAATGCCATTCATATTAATTACAAAATTTCCATTGAGCCTTTTGCCGTGTAGTCCTTTGTGGTTGGTTTCAGTTTTCCAGAAAAGCCACTGCATGCCTTTGGTTATTTCAAAAATGCCCTCCAATCTTTTTGTTTTCAGCTTCCGTAAAAGTCTCTTGAAAATCCTTTTTGTGTAGTTACGTTTTTGGCCTTTTGTGTGTACGTGACAAAAAGTGTTTAAAGCTGGTCTCATTAACGTTGGCCTATTTTTACGTATAACTTGTAATATGTTGGTTTTTTTTTTTACCCTAAGCAAAAAGGGGAGGTGGGGGCAACCAATGTAGCTACCCTTTCTGGACGTGGCTATAGGAGCTCATCTCCATTGTGAAATGTCTGGTTTGAGCTATAACTATTGTCCAATGGATGAGCCCGTCACCACAGCACCACCAAGCTGTCAGCCGGTCCAAAGCCTATCCTATATTGTAATATGTTGGTTTAGTTTTAATTTGGTCTTTGTTTTACGTGGTTGACACTAATATTTTTTATACAGTTTAAATTATATTAAGTGTTCATTTATGATTTGATTATGATAATAAATTACAAGGATTTGAATTTTGAGTATAATCAAGTTTAATTAGCAGAACAAATTTCCATTGTTTATTTTGTCAGATTTTGATAAACTTATTATGTTATATTGTTAATTGGGGAAGAAAGGAATATGTTATGACTTTTTAAATAATATTAATATTTATTAGTTTTAGTATATATCTGAATACTTATTAAATTATTCCTACTATATTATTCTCTATGATATCAATTTAATTAAGTAGAATGCTATGACACGTTATTTTAGAAAATTAGTGACATATGGTATTTTGTATAGATAATGATCTACAAAGAGAGATTTTAGAATTAGTGATATGATATACGTAACTTGATCATAAATTAAAATTAGCACATAGTTAGATTATTATTACTAAAGTCAATTCTTCATGGCCTCTTTTTACGTACCAAATATGTCATTATTTATGCAAGCATGTCATTCACCATACTCTATGATCCTTTTATTTCTGTATCAAGTTAATTCAACATTTATAATTATGTACATATTATGTACATCATGCATCTTATGTTGCATAAGACATGTAAACTTTCTTTTGTTCAAGTGTAAGACAAGATCAAATGAGTTAATAAGATGACTATTCAGATGCATGATATCAATGTGATTCATGGGTGGATATGCAAGCCACAGATTTAAGCGTGGTCCACCATATTATGCCAAAATACTATTAGCAACTCTCCTTGCGGGCGCGGGATGTGGGGCTGGTGTACAACCTTGCACACAGAATTAAGTGTGTTGGCCTGTCAAATAATTCAGATAAGACAGATAATCCAAGACAAGTCATGCATAAAATAAGCATACGTATGAATGATAATGATTTTTAGTTCCTAGTATGAAAATTTTTATAAAAGCCTTATGTTTATTACATTTACGTGTGATAGGATTCTTACTGAGTCTTCGTCTTATTTTAGTTTTATTTCATGTTTTAACCACCCAGGTAAGGATGATGAGTACAAGCAAGCGGCCTAGGATTAGATGGACCAGTTGATTAAATTCCAAACTTCTTAGAATAAATTATTATTATGACAGAAAATTTATTCAGTTGTTCGTAATTGTCTTTATTTAATATTATTGGAAACAAATTTTATTAAATAATTCTTTTTATGAAATAGATTTTTATTTTATTAAAATATGAGATATCTTACCGGGCTAGTTTTATGAAAACAAGTGACATCCCATAACCTATAGGAAGGAGATGTTACATTTTTCCTTATTGGTCAGGTGTGATGACCCAAGACCTTACTTGAGATTTGACGGAGACTTAAACATTGGCACATGTGACACAAGATCACATACCCCTCGTTCATGATAGTTAACATGCAATGCACCTAGGATGTTTCTAGCAGTACATAATCATCACAGCAGAAAAACTCTTTTTTTTCCCCTAAGAGAAACTGATCTCATTAAACATGATTACCAGTTACATCCAAAACCTAAATGAATCAAGCTAGATAGTTACATCATTTCCTTGGCAAAAATAGAGAAAATACAGGGTGGACATGTTTCAATGTCATAAAGATCTTCTAAGCATCCAAGAGCATCTTTTGCTAGGCTGTGTGCTGTCGAATTTGCCTCTCGAAAAGCATGTGATACTATCAAGTAAGCATAAGAATCCAGCACTTGTCTTGCATCTCCTATAAGGCATCCACAAAGACTCCAATACTTTATAGTATGATTTTTCAGCAAGTCCACTACTTGTTTTGAATCCCCCTTAAGACAAAGGTATTGCAAACCAAGCTCTCTGTAGAAGACAGTTGCTGTGAGTAAGCCATAGGCTTCAGCATCAAAAGGACTTCCTTTTAGAGGCCTGTTAGCACGAAGAGCTCCAATGACTAGGCCATGGGGGTCTCTAATGAGTACTCCTATTCCTATTCTCCCCTCCCTCGAGTTTACAGCCGTATCCCAGTTGACCTTGAAGCACTCTTCCTCAGGTTTTGACCAATTGTGGGCCTCTACTGGAGCCTTGACATTAGCTTTCCATGATTCTTTGAATGCCTCACTGTAAGCTAAAATTTTTGTTTTAGCCTGTTGAAATACAAGTGTAGCATGCTTGAAACCTCTTCCATGAATGACATCATTCCTCCTAGACCAGATTCCCTTTGCTATGACTGCCACCTCATTAAGTTCAGTTGGATCAAGGGTGCCTACCATAACTAACCAGATATCAAGAAACATGTCACTGTGGTGGGACATCTTTTGCACCTTCTTACCACCTTGATTCCACACATCATTAGCCGCATTGCATCCCCATAGAACATGGACATCTTTTGCACCTTCTTACCACCTTGATTCCACACATCTTTAGCCGCATTGCATCCACATAGAACATGGCCAAAAGTTTCAGCTTCCTGTATGCAAATTGATTAAGCTGAATTATTGCATATTTTATACATTTAGAACCAATATATTTTATTTATTTCATTATATTATTATTGGTTTTAGATAGTAAAATGATTAAGATGAATAAATCTGAGTTGTGATTTAAATTGGTTAATAGCATGATTTATGCTTAATTTTATAACTTGTGATTTAATTGAACAATGTTCATTCATATGCACAACATATTTTTGAGTTTTTATTATTCTTATTTTATTTTATTTCTAATTCCTATTATTTTATTTCTAATTTCAACGAGTGTAGGACTCTTCAAATAAGGATAATGATGGGGTTTGAGAGTAATTCGGATCAGAGTCCAAAATGCGTTAGGAGACAGAATGGACAGACTTCAGTATTTTAATCATAAATTTCCGTTCAAATATCGGATTGATACGATTCTTGATGTGTTGAAAAACTATCTTAAAGGGCTACAAAGTTGTCTCTAATAAGGATTTTCAAATTCAAACACCTGAAGCACAGACATGGCTGCCAAGTTGAGTCCTAAAGTTTAAGCGATTTTGTGTACGGGAATATGAAGACATTAGGGTTTCTTCGTACCCTATTTAAGCATATCATTAGCACGAAATTGAGGACTTTGGAGAAGTAGCACCGCACATTTGATGAACTCTTCCAGGGTCCAATTGCTGCTCCAGCTGCCTCCTCCATTGCCTACCACCTCCATCTCTATTTATTGGGCTTGCTCTTTTCATTCTCTACTTTTTATTTAATTTCAGTTTAAAGTTTATGGAATATTTTTGAGATATTTGGCTTAAACTTTTGGGCACTTTATTTGCTATTTATTTACTTCGTATTATTTATTTTTCTCGCTTCTTTAAGCTTTCATTGAACAGTGATTATAATTGCTATGGATTAATTTTGAGAATTTGTGATTTGAATACAAGGATGAACCCTAGAATCTTGATTTTGGGACTTTTCAATTTTTAATTCGTATTTTGTCAATTACTTTCTAATCTAATTTAATTCTTAGATTAGTTTTATTAATCTCTCAGTTCCATTGCATATTAGATCGATTAAAACTTAATTAGGAGTTAAATAATTTCTGTTTTATTGTTTAATTTTCACATTAAATAAGATTGTTTAGTTTAGTTGATTTTCTTTATTGTTAATTTTAATTTGTTAGTTCTTTTTACATTTCCTTTCAACACTCAAAAATCTAAAAATATGAATCTAGTCCATGACTGGTGCCCTTTTCATTCTTGTTGCACTCTTTCATCCATTGCACATACAATCATTTTTATTTGCTCTTTGTGAATATTTTCACCATTTTAAACGAGTTTGATTTTAAGTAAATTTCCCTTAGGAGACGATTTAGGAATTTATTCCTAATTATTACGCGACATCCTCCTGCACTTACGATAGCCTTTGTGCTACTCATTTTCGAGTGAGTCAAGTTTTTGACACTGTTGCCGGGGATTATTTGCTTGATGTAAATTTAAACTCGTTATTTTTATTTTTATTTTTTTATCTCAAATGTTTCTTTCATGATCTTATCTCTGATTATATGTTTCACTTGTCACCCACTACTCAGTCACTTGAACCTTACTTATGCTATTCGGATTGATATTTCATGTCATGGATTAGGGACAATTCAAATAGGTTGGTTAGAGTTACATCGAGCACTGAGAGTAATATACACAGCCCATAGATAGATAGCTCTTCTGTTTTTTCTACAGACGAGGAAATTGAAATTGAACAAGCCATGGCTGCACCTGCACCACAAACTCTTAGAGATTATTTGCAGCTCACTCGCACCACTACACCATCATGCATTATTTTACCTTATGATGCACCTAATTTTTCTATTAAGCATGGCATGATGTCAGTGATACCTCAGTTCCACAAGATGGATTCTGAGAGTCCTTATCAGCACTTGACAGATTTTGAGTTGGCTTGTACTACTTTTATCAATAGAGCCACCACTGATGAATTTATTAGACTTTGTTTATTTCCTTTCCCTTTAAAGGATAAAGCGAAGATTTGGTTTAATTCTTTGAGGCCTAATTCTATCTCTAGTTGGTCTGATATGTAGCGTGAGTTCTTACAAAAAAAATTTCCTTTTCAGAGAACTCAGTATTTACAAGAGCAGATCAGTCAGTTCAATCAGAAATCTAATGAGACTTTCCGGGCTAGTTGGGAAAGGTTTAAGGATTTGGTAAACATCTGTCCACATTAGGATTTTGAATCCTGGAGGTTGGTAAATTATTTTTACACTAGTCTCACTCCACAATGTAAGCAGTTTGTTCAGACTATATGCAATGGAGAATTCTTTAGTAAGGAACCTGATGAAGCATTGCCATTTTTTGACTATCTTGCTGAGAGCGCACAACAATGGAACACTTGGACTGATCGAGTTTCTTTAACAACACAGCCACTGAGTGCTATTGTTGGTGGGGGTGGATATGAGCTAAAGGAGGACATTGACGTTCAAGCCCGAATAGCTGCATTGACTAGAAGATTAGAGGTCATGGAGATGAAAAAAGTGAAGGTCGTGAAAACAATAGAGGTATGTTCTTTATGTGCTGATTCAAGCCACAAGACCCAGGATTGCCCAATCATGCCAGTATTTCAGGAGAGTGGCTCTGAGCAGATGCAATCAGCAAACTGTGTAAATAGAGCACAAAATCTGTAATAGCCTACTAGAAATTCACTGGTAGAATTTCTATTGACTTTAGGAATCTCGTGAAAACCCCATAAATTTTTTCACGAATCGACCAATCGCTCAGATTTTAGTGTGTCATCATAGTCAGTGTTATCGTTCACTATGGTGCTAGAATTATGAGTATAATTATTTGAGGTAGTTAGAAGTGTCAGAATGTGTTATGGTCTATGCCATTAGACTCGGTGGATTATTTAGGATTTTATGGCTCAATAGCCCATTTTCATAATTTCGGACGAAACGTCTGTTCGAAATTGTGATTTGATTTTTAGGGGTACTTCAGGAGTGAATTTCAGTAAACGATTTTCACTATAGGTTAATATGAATATTTAGAATTTTTAGTACTAAGTTTATTATGTTTTTTTTTAGAGTGAATAGTAACCTCAATAAGTGCACCCATTGCAGTGTTTTCAAAATCACATTGTGGAATGTCCAAATTAGGTTAGAGAAGTTTTATTTGGACACTTGGTAAGATCTTAGCCACACATAGTGAATGGTATTAGACACTTGGTACAAAGAGGAACCATTAGATAGATTTGTGAAGAAATCAAGGTGTGAGATCATGCCACCTAAGAAAAGTTGTATTTCGTCTGTTCAACCAAATTGTGCCAGACCAAAGAGGGTTTCAATCCTAGCGAAACCCTAAATAGTTGGAACCCAATTGAAACCCCAAATGCTTGATTGAAACTAAAACCCTAAACGTTTTTCCAAACCCTAAAGTTGGCCTTCAAACCCTTTCTAACCTGATTTCTAGCATTGTATTAATCACTTGATTAAACTACTTCCACATGCTATTTGATAAGCTTTTAATTTTGACTTCCAAGCGTAGAAGCTGTCAAAGTAATACAAGGGTAAATCCCAAGATCGAATTCACAGGGACAACGAAAATTTAGCAAACATTTCATTTTCGCAAGACAACATATTACCGTTTGTAGTGACACGAAAGTTTAAAATAATAAGAAAAGAATAAACTAAATGAGCTAGCAATGAACAAAAAATATGAAACGAGAAATAAATTTCAAAACTTAACCACTAACAATATTAACATCTAAATGAGGCTATTTACTAAGAGAGTGTGGAATGGATTATGAGTGAAATTGTCAGGATGATCAAACATAAGTAAAGTTGAAAATAAAAGTGAATCTATTTTTTTTCTTTTTCTAACATTGCTAAGAATCGAGATTTAAAGAAAATGTGCGGAAGTTGACTTAAACTTGTAAGAAGCAATTAAACAAACACTTGGGATGCAATTTTCACCCACTAATTTGGTGATGAATTTACTTCTCTTTTCATTTTCTCTCAATCATTCTCTCATTCTTAGGGATCATGGTCGGATAATATAGCAATGAACCACAATTTTTTATTTTAATAAAACTACTTGACAAATTATATGACAATCATAGAAAAATAAAAGAAAAACGTCAAAGTCATGTTACTTGTTCAAGTATCAATTGTGCCTTACGTCTACAATTGATCTAAACCAAGAACAAAGAACTTTAATCTTTTCTAGATGCACACTGAAATATAATCCATCAAGTTAATCATCAAAAGCACTAAATATTGAAGAAAATCCAATCCCAAATAGTCATGGGTTACTCATTGAATCCCAAACTAAAAATCTAGCCTATCATCTCTAGATTAACAAAATGTTCAAAAAGATTAAAATCCAACATCACTAATTACTGTTTCTAAGGAAAATGACTGAATGAAAATATACTATATCCCTCAAATCTACTGAAATCTGAAACTATGAAGAACAAAAACAGACGGAATAAAAAGAAATGAAGTAATGAAAAGAACTGAAAATAAAATGAAAAGGAAGAACTGAACGAAAAAAAAATGAAAAATAAAAAAAACCCAGAAGAAAAACTCAGAGTAAAAATGCGGAAGAAGAAAATACGGAGGAAAACGAAAACTAAAAAAAGAAGATAGAAGAGACGGCGCATGAAAAATCCTTTCTTTTTATACTCTCTGCGTTCTAAGTCGCTGCTGTGAGTTTCTGCTCCATTTTCGTGCGTTTTGGGTCTCGCCCAGCTCGCGTTCCACTTCGTCCGCATTTCACCCTTGCTGCTGTGCGTTTCGTTCTAGCCCGTTGTGCGTGCGTCTGCTGCTGTGCGTTTTGCTCAGCACCTCTCCAGCCCAGCACCGCATGCGAGCTCGCAGTGAGGCCACGATCGTGCGTTTTGAGCCAGGTCTTGCAGTGCGTTTCATCTTCAGCTCAGCAACTCGTGTGAGTGGATTTGCTGTGAGGCCACGCTGTGAAGCCATGATCGTGCCTCCCCTGTAGTGCTTGAAACTGGCCATTTCATGATGTTGTGCTAGTTGGGTATTTCCAAAAATATCCATGTAAATTAATATTTTTCCCATAATGTCCTGCAACATAAATATGGTATGAGAGTAAAATTTTGGGATATTAATTTATGATGCGGTCTAGTTGCATTACAACTCTTTTCAGGTGTAAAATATCAAAATTTCATATTGAGTCAAGAATTAGAAATTACTACATAATTAAATGCTTCATTCATATTTTGGCTAAACAAATCATTCACGTTAGCAACTTAATCATGTAGTTTTTGACACTTTATCACTATTAATTAATCAAATCCTTGTTATGAAATCATTATCCAACCTTTTAAACCTTGGAAATTTGATTGGGCCAATAAAAATTATTTTTGGACTTGATAGCATCTCAAACCCTAATGAAACCCCCTTTAAACCCCAAATTGAAGCCCACTTGATTGGGGCCCACCAAGGCCCACGAAATTGGCCACCTTGGCAAAGCTTAAGTTTCCTCCCCCACATGGCAGACCATCCACTGCCATTAGCTGCACCCAATAGTGCCTTAATGTGAAGGAGAAATCCATTCCATCAACCTCCATCTCTCACAGCTGCTGCAGGCAGTCCATTCCTCTCACTATTCTCCACTTTATGTCACATAGCCACCTCCAATCAAGGGTCCTTCCAGCCCACAACTTCCCCCTCTAGGAGTCTACAGTCGTGCAAGGCACTTTTCATTCCATTTTATCACTTCTTTTTCCCCGTTCTTAGAGAGAAATCCAAAAGAGCTCTCTCAGGTAGATTTCTGGGACATTTTGCGTGGCCATTTTAGACCCTTTGTATGTATTTTCCCAAGATGATTCCTTCATATAAGTTGTTCGTCTTTGAGTCTTGTTTCCGTGAATATCTTATTCGTCTCATTCTATACTCATTTGATTGGTAAAAAGTATTTTTAACCATGGAAAGATCATTCTGGGCGTGAAACTGGAGAGTATGTTATGTTTTGGAAGTTTTGACCAAGCTAATGGACATATCCTGGTCCGAAATTTTTATGTCGTGTTCTTAACATGTGTTTATGAATTTTCATTGAGGCTTTGTTGCATGAATAAAGGTTTTGATGATAGATTTTCTTAGAGTTAGAAACTTGAAAACTGTAAGTGGAAAAATAGTTTCTGTTTTGTGAAAGTTTGAATATTTCGTGGTTTAATCTTATTCCAAAGGCTTTTATATTTTTATATGATGATCCTAAGCCTCTTATATACATGTTAGGATGTTATTTCGAAGATATTTAGTATTATTTTTAAAGATATGATTTTCTATGCAAGAGGATTTCGGTTAGGCTTAAAATTTGATGTTTTTGAGTTCGTTCCATGTTTTAGTAAATTTTAGCCATGTGATTTTAAGTTTGATGGTTGGATCTTCCTTAGGACACATTTTTAAAACATGTAATTTGTTAGTTTGAAGATCACATGTCTTTAAGCCATGGATCAAGAGATTGATCAAAGTTAGTTGCGAAAAATAGTTTCTGTTTTGGACTAAGTTTAAAACCAAAAACTCCAAGTGTTGTTTTGTGATTTTTGGTGAGTTTTGTTTGATGATTTGAAGCATTTTTTATCTGAGGATGATGTTATGAATATGTTAGAAGTAAGATTTGATTTTTTTGGAATCGTTAGAGATGTTTTTATTAAGGTCAAAACTTGTGATTTGAGGTTTACTTTTTGTTAAAAAGTTTGGGTCTTTTTACAAAAAGTTTGGTGTTGATAACTAGCTTTTTCTTAATGGATATTTTTTAAGTGTGTTTCAAACTTAGGATAGGAAGATCTTTGTTACAAGATTTTGGTTTATTCATGAGTTTTGAAACTTGAAAGAATTGCAACCAAAATTGAGACAAATAGCCCATCTAGGTTTTGGCCATAGTGAGTTTTTCATAGTTGTGATTGGTTTTAAATTTTTCTGAGTTGATATTTGAGTTTGGGACAAAATTTACATGAGTAATGTAAATTTTGGTAATTTTTTGAATTAGGATGTCAAATCCTTAAGTTAGGGGTAAAATGGTCATTTGCCCACATGTAGAGGGTAAAATACTAATTCTACTCTAAGTTGTCTCATTCCACATTTCTAATTGTTAGTAATTAATTTCTAACTTTTAGAATACCCTCTTACAGTTCCTCGTGTTTCGCACTTTATTCTAGTATAACATGACGATCGATATAAGTTAGCTTTTAACTTACTATCAGTTTAATGTGTATGGGTGATGAGTGAGGGAACTACAATTTATGTTTGTATGTTGTTAGTATCATAAGTGCAATGCCAAGTCATTACATATTTATCTGTTACACAGAATTTATTCTGTCATGAATTATTCATCTGTTACACAAGATATTCTGTCACGTATTGCTATACATTGCAAGTATGTCATGTTAAGTTAAGTATGCCATCTGTTATATGTATTTCATGTCACGTAATATTCACTGTCACATGTTATGCTATGTTACGAAATATTGTCTGTTACATATATGCCATGTTATGAAATGTTGTCTGTTAGGTTTATATCTCAAAGTATGTCATGTCTGTCATCTTACGTTCACGTCACGTTACGCTACGTCAGGACTTCTGTCTTTTCATATTCATGTCATCCCGTCTCGAATACAGTTTGTGTATCTCGAGAACAATCTTGTTAAGTTATTCATGTCAATCACGATCCTAAGTGCTAGGATGGGGTAATATCCTAGTGAAACTCTTTTGTTCATGCTGGAGTGTCTAAATACGTGTGAAATTTCCTGGGTTGACGAAGTACAATCAACAGGTTGCGAATGAGTCCTAACTAGTTGGTCACCGGAGCGCGCCAGGCACTAACGCCGATGGAGCCAAACTTTATTTTAAGAGTGTCCATAATGAGCGTGGCACAAACAATTCATGGGACCACAACAACTGTGGAGCATACACTACGTGAGACACAGCAATTGTGACACGTAGGATACGTGGGGCCACAACAAATGTGGAGTACATATTAACGCAGTCACAGCTGGTATAGACACCTGTGTTGTGATGCAATAATCGGCAGGGATACACGGCTCAAAGGGACCTATGTAGCACCCGTATGGTCACTTTATTGATTAAGTTTACTGAATAGGATTCCAAGTTCATGTATTTCACGTTCAAGTCATGTTTTACGTTATGCTATATTCAAGTTTACGTTCATATCAAGTTTCAAGTTTATGTCACGTCAAGCTAAGTTTCAGTTTTAGTTCAAGTTATGTCAGCTTATGCCATGTTGTGTCAAGTCATGCTATGATTATTATTTCATGCCATGTTATATCAGGATATGTTATGTTTACTATTGACTTTGATTGTGCATTCATGCCTTTATTGTCATGCATGCATCATTAACCTGTGTGAAGGTTTTTGTTAACTTGCTGAGATTTGTAATCAAATCTCACTGTGGTAGTCCCAACTACCATTCCTCCCGAATGGTAGATCTTGTTGCAGGACCAGAAGGAAAACAGGGAATCGACGCACTGGAAACGATCGACTAAGTGACGGTGCGACATAGATGTAGTTACCTTAGTTTACTACTTGTATTTTGCGGAGTTCAATCTCCAGCACTCTTTTGTTTATAACCATTTTGGACTAGTGTTGTGATCTCAGTTGATTAGTATATCTTTATGTATGAAGTATATTTTAAGTATTTGGGATATTATAAGTTTAGTGCATAGTATTACTTAAAAAAAAAAAAATTTATCCGCTGCGAATATTGCATAATGCTAGATGCATGTTAGGAATATTGCATCTTATGTGTCATGAACGGGGGCAGGTAACCATGTGTTGCATGTCCCGACGCTTCAGATGTCCGTCCGATCCCAAGCGGAATCTGCGGGCGTCACAGAATCAACCTTTTTCCAATACATATAATCCAGGGTGGAGGAATCACCCAAATTTCTCATGGAGAAATGATCAGTCTGGTCGGTCTCCACCACCTTCTCAGCAGCCATTTCATCAGGCTGCTCCTCAGCACCAGTATCAGCCATATCAGAATTCTCAGAACTATCATTTTGTAGCACCTCCAGGATTTCAGTCTTATGTAGCTGCACCGAGTTCTCAGCCTCAATCATCTGCGAATAAGTCTCTAGATGATAGTATGGCACAAATGGCCAACACACTTCAGCAATTTATGCAGATTCAGGCCACCACAAACAATCAGAACACTCAGTCCAAAAATGACTTGCAGGGCACCATCAATAAGATGAATACGACATTGAGCACTCTAGAGAAAGGGAAATTCCCATCATAGTCTCAGCCTAATCCTCAAGTATACCGGCAACCACAACATCAAGTGCATAATGTCTCAGAGGAGGTTTTTGAGACAGAGAAGGTTGTTCTTACTTTGAGAAGTGGAAAGGAAGTTCACAAACCAAATATGACTATAGACACACAGGTAGTTGCTCCCACACCTGAAGATGAAACAGAGACTGGTGAAGCTCGGAAGTTCGGAGATCCCGGCTCTCCCAACATTTCCATTATGATCGGTGAGTCACGCATTGGGAGAGCTTTACTTGATTTGGAGAGTAGTGTGAACTTGCTACCATTCTCAGTGTATGAGCAGTTGGGATTGGGTTAGCTGAAAAAGACCTCCATCAAGCTACAGTTGGCTGACAAACCAGTTAAGGAGCCGAGGGGTATTGTTGAGGATGTGCTGGTCCAGGTGGATAAATTTTACTACCCAGTGGATTTTGTAGTTCTTGATATGCAACAGCCAGCCTCCACTATTTACCAAGCTCCGAAAGACCATTTCTAGCTACATCAAATGCTTTGATTAATTGCAAAAGTGGAGTTCTGAAGCTTACTTTTGGGAACATGACACTTGAGTTGAACGTTTTCAATACTTGTAAGATGCCAGCACATTTTGATGACTCAAGTGATTTGAATGCTGTGGAGAGCTTAACACCAACAGAATTTAATTGCTCAACTTTTTCTTTCTCTGATAATGATTCCATTTTTCGGTCACATGAATTTTTACTTGATGAAAAAATTGACCATGTTGATGAAAATGTCTTCGAATTTTTGGATTGTTTTGCAGATTCTTCTTTGCCACTTGAAGTACAATTTGCAAGCGCAAGATGGAAACCCCAATTTGAAACGCTACCACTACCAGACATACTTAAATTTTCAGAGGAAGAAGTTCCCCAGTTGGAACTAAAACCACTTCCTCAAGATTTAAAATATGTGTTTCTTGGTCCTGAAGAAGACACTTTTCCTATTGTGATTTCCTCAAAGTTAAATCAGAAGGATGAAGCCCAGTTGATTGAAGTTTTAAGAAAGCATTGAGGTGCAATTGGTTTGACAATAGCCGACATCAAAGGTATCGATGCTGCTGTTTGTACCCACAGAATCCATCTTGAAGATGATGCTAAACCAGTTCGTGATGCTCAACGTAGGCTCAATCCTACCATAAAGGAAGTTTTCAAAGAGGAAGTACTTAAACTGCTCGCAGTGGGTATCATTTACCACATCTCAGACAGTAAGTGGGTAAGTCCAACTCAAGTGGGACCAAAAATATCTGGTTTAACTGTTGTAAAAAATGAATGAGTTGATTCCAACTAATGGTTACTGGTTGGAGAATGTGCATTGATTATAGAAAACTTAATTTAGCCAGTAGGAATGATCATTTTCCTTTACCATTCTTGGATTAAATTTTAGAAAGAGTGGCTGGTAATGCATTTTATTGCTTCTTGGATGGATACTCTGGTTATTATCAAACTGCTGTAGCACCTGAGGATAAGGAGAAAACCACTTTCACCTGTCCTTTTGGCACATTTGCTTTCACCAGAATGCCTTTTGGTTTGTGTAATGCTCCAGCTACTTTTCAGAGATGCATGATGAGTATTTTTTCTAACATGATTGATGATATTTGTGAAATATTCATGGATGACTTCTCTATTTTTTGGAAATCTTTTTATAGTTGTTTGCATAATTTGGCACGTATTCTCCAGAGATGTGAGAAAAAAATCTTTTACTTAATTGGGAGAAATGCCAATTTATGGTTACTCAAGGTATTGTCCTGGGACATATTGTTTCTTTTGAAGGTATAAAAGTGGACAAGGCAAAAATTGAATTAATATCTAAACTTCCTATCCCTAGGACTGTTAAGGATATTCGTTCTTTTCTTGGCCATGCTGGCTTCTATAGACGGTTTATTCAAGGGTTTAGTTCTATTGCAAAACCTTTGTGCACTATTTTACAAAATGATATTGAATTTGTTTGGACTGATGAGTGCCAAAAAGCTTTTGATACCCATAAAGAATCACTTACCACTGCCCCTATTATGCAATCCCCGCAGTCGGACCTTCCCGTTGAAATCATGACTAGTGCAAGTGATTATGCCTTAGGAGCAGTTTTGGGGCAGCGTGTAGATAATAGACCTTTTGTAATTTATTATGCCAGCAGAACCTTGTGTAACACCCCGTATTTTAGTGCATTTTTACTGAAGGATTTTTCTATTTATTCAAAAATTTATTCTCTTGTTTTATAGTTATTAAATTTTATTTGAGTTATTTTTATGATTTTTAGTTTATGAAAGAATTTTTGAAGTGCTTTTTATTATTAATTATTGTCATGCGTTTAAAATCTCTTTATTCTAAATTAATTACTGTTGTATTTAATTATTTTAATTTATCTTTACCATTGCGTTTGGATTATTTTATTTAACTTGTGGTTCTAAAATCGTTTCCGTTAGATCATTCTTGTGACCCAAGAAGTGAGGATTGGACCTCATTTCTTTCACTACATTTTTTCTTTTTTTCTTTTTTTCTTTTTTTTTCTTTTCTTTTTCTTTTCTTTTTTTTCTTTTTCTTCTTCTTTCTTCTCCCCTCCCGCGCAATCTCTCTCTCTCTCTCTCTCTCTCTCTCTCTCTCTCTCTCTCCTCTCTCTCTCTCTCTCTTTTCCAGGTGGGTCTGCATTGCAGCCCGGTACCCGGCAGTGTGAGAGTGACTCTGCACCAGCCCGATTCGGTTCACACTGTGGTAGGCGTTACTTCCCCCTCCATTCCTACAACCTCCCGAGCCACCATTAGCCCCCAAGCACGGCTTGAAGCCGTGGCGTTCATTTCGCTCGCGCGCCAGCGTCGCTCCACCACCGGCCACCATCTCTTCACCACTTCATCTCCGATCCCTTAGCAACCCAATGGACCCAACCCCAGCTCCGATCCGCCACCAGTGAAGCTCCACCATCCACTTTTCCGTTTTGGGCTTTTTGGTCTTCTACCGCCGCCCACGGCCAACCACCACCACCACTAGTTTCACCGACCTCCCTAGGTCCTACCCTATCAATCTTGGGTCTTCGTTTGCCTCCGTTTGAAAATTGGTATTTGTGACCCACAGCCACAGTGTATTTTACACTGTTGCGTTGCTCAGACGTCACCTCTTGCAGCTTCGTGATCCTTCGAAAATTGCTATATAGCACTGTAAGTATTTCTCCAAAGAACGTTCACGATTTAAATGTATTTTTGCACTAACTCATTTCACTGTATTTGTTGAACATGCCGGATTGAGTCCGAGGAGTTCGGGAGTCGGATGTATTTGTAAGTGGAGTTGTTTGGTTGGATTGATTGGATTGGTTATTCGTTATTGATGGTTGTGGATTTGTGTTGGTCCATGTACATTTCATTATTTCATGCATGATCATGTTTGTAAAGGAAACTGGGTTTTCCCGTATTACATTCATGTTCATGTGTGATTTGGAAAATTGTGATTTCATGTGTGAGAAATGATTTGAATATGCTTGAAATGTTTGGATTGACTGGTTTGAGAAAAAGGGAAAGAGACTGTAGGGATGGTGGTAAGCAGAGACGGTGATAGAGTCCCGCCTGCGATTCCCACCAACGGTGCATGCTGTAGGGATGGTGGTAAACAGGGATGGTAGTTGTGTCCCGCCTGTGATTCCCGCCTACGGTGCATGCAGTAGGGATGGTGGTAGAGTCTCGCCTGTGATTCCCGCCTACAGTGCTCTGATATGTACCCATTGTGTGGAAAGGAACTGTAAGGATGTGGTAAGCAGGGACGGTGGTAGAGTCCCGCCTGTGATTCCCGCCTACGGTGCACGCAGTAGGGATGGTGGTTGTGTCCCGCCTGTGATTCCCGCCTACGGTGCAGGCGGTAGGGATGGTGGTATAGTCCTGCCTATGAGTCCCGCCTATAGTGTCCAATAAATGGTTGAGTTTTGTGTAAATCATTTTCTAGGAAAATGTTTTACGGATATTTTGGGTCAAATGGGATTTTGGCGTATATTGGAAATAATCATTTTCGGGAAAAATGATGTTTTGAGAGAAATGCATATTTCTTCATATGCATGTATGTTAGTTGCATTTAATGCATTTTTATTACGTGGTTATTTTGTGTTATACTTACCTGCGGTACCATTTTGTGGTAACACAGATTTTGATGCAGATGAGGAGGATGAGGGCGAGCTTGAGGAGACGTCTCCGCCCGAGGAGTGATCTGGGATCACTTGCTTGGTTATTTGATTTTACCGTATTGTATTTTAATTTTGGATGACTGTATAACTACTTTTAAACCTTACTGATGTTTAAATTGTATTTAAATTCTGGTACTTAGCTGACTAATCCGCTGCGTTATTTTTTTTTTTGTACGCCGTTGCATGTACACACACTGGCACTTCGTTGGGATGCGTGACCGTGTTGTCACCATCCTGGCGTCTCGATCTCCGTGTTCTTATATAAGGGGGATTGGGGGCGCCACAGGTGGTATCAGAGCAATTCGACTCTGGGTAAAACCACATGTCCTGTAGGTGCAGTACCAGAAAGTTTTAAAGTTGTGATTGGAAATTATTTTGTTTGAAGTATGTTATTTTAATGGTTTTAATTTATTGTATGTTTTTATATTTTGTTGGTTTACTCTATTTTATTTCAATTATCTTCATGTATTTTTAAATTTATTTTTGCTATAGTTTTATTTTAAATTGTTTTGAGTTGAATGTGGGGTTAAGGGTTACGCTATGGCAGGAAGATGGTACGACCAAGAATGCCATTGTTAAGTATAAATATTTAGTGTAGTAGGCTTGAATTTTTATCGACTTGATCTGCTTTTGTAATCTTGAGGCATGAAGGGAACGGTTTGGTTTGAGGGATCTCTTTGGGGAGTAGGATAATTGAGGTTATAGATTTCGTGGAAATTTGACATGAGGCTTTAGAATAGTAGGTAGTAAGTTCAACAAACTTTTAAGGGTAGATTTACGAAAATTTCACCAAGGGTTTTTGGTTTTGCAGGCTTTAGGAAATTCTTTTTTATTATTTAATGTTTTAGATTTTGAAAGCTTTCGGAATCGATTGTTTTATTATTGGATATATGTTCATCAATCTTACAGATTTCGGAAATTGATTCTTATATATTTTAAGGTTTTAGAATTGCAATTTGAAAGACTGATTTATAATGAGATTGAAATTTTAATTCTGCAGACTTGGTGTGTTAGCTTGATTTATTTTGGAGACTAATTAATCTGTGACCATTAATGGGGTTGATCGAAGTTGAGTTATTGATATAGGGATTTTTAAGGGGATTATATCTTTGGAGATTGAAGGTATTGATTTAGTTCGAGTATTTCCGTGAGGATTGAAGATTTGGTTCGAATTGAGGAAAATAATTGTTATTAGTTAGAGGTTTTAGTGGCAGGTTTTGGAGTTTGATCCATATCAAATTTAAGGATAATAGTTGGTGTAAATTCAGGAATGAATTCTTAGTGAGTTAAGGAAAGTGTGTAATAGTTCATGGTTTGGAGATCAAGAATTTTCTATCAAATGTGGTAAGAGTTTTCTGGTTAATAAGTGTTAAGCTACTTCGTACTCAATGGTGTTATGTTGTGATATAATTAAGGATTCAAATCCTGTGTTGATCTTAAGGGCTTATTGGTGATTTGAAAATTTGAGACGATACTTGTAATTAGAGATTAAAATTTTGGTGGTGCGGATTTAAGATATAATTATTGTTGATTTTGAGGGAATAGGTTTGGAAGTTATAGCATAAGAGCTGATTGAGGTTAGCAGTTTATTGTGGGAAGATAATAATCATTAGGTTTTGATGAGTGTTGTATTAATGTTTTTGTGGAAATGGAGATTTTGGATTACTTGGCCGCCCTAAGAGTAATAGACGTGATGTGTCATTGGGAGACTAATGCGAGTATAATGGAATCACCTATAGGAGTAGACTTGGGAGTGGATTACTCATGCTTGTTGGGAGTTTTTGGTATGGTCTTTTCAAGCGTGTTTTGGGTTGTATCTTGTATCCTGTTTTAGCATGATGTTTGGCTCTACAAATTTGGAGGACGAAATTTTATTTTAAGGGGGGAGGATGTAACACCCCGTATTTTAGTGTATTTTTACTAAAAGATTTTTCTATATATTCAAAAATTTATTCTCTTGTTTTATAGTTATTAAATTTTATTTGAGTTATTTTTATGATTTTTAGTTTAGGAAATAATTTTTGAAGTGCTTTTTTATTATTAATTATTGTCATGCGTTTAAAATCTCTTTATTCTAAATTAATTACTATTGGATTTAATTATTTTGATTTATCTTTACCATTGCGTTTGGATTATTTTATTTAACTTGTGGTTTTAAAATCGTTTCCGTTGGATCATTCTTGTGACCCAAGAAGTAAGGATTGGACCTCATTTCTTTCACTACATTTTTTCTTTTTTTCTTTTTCTTTCTTTTCTTCCTTTTTCTTTTTCCTTTTTCTTTTCTTTTTTTTCTTTTTCTTCTTCTTTCTTCTCCCCTCCCGCTCTCTCTCTCTCTCTCTCTCTCTCTCTCT
>NC_049909.1:2949636-3007067 GCF_001411555.2 Juglans regia
CATTGTAGCTACATCTCGCTAGCCTCGTTCGAGCAACTCAGATGACCCTTAGCAGTTGACCGAACAGTGCTTCCTACTATCGTGAAGGCACTCCCAACCCAGAAGTCATAGGCGGGTTCAACCGAACCATGCACGTGCAAGCGGTCACCCCATGCAACACCTCACCAAAATGTGGCAGCCAACATGCAATGCTTCTTCACCCTTGTGGTGAGCAACAACACTTGGAGTGTCAACAACACCGATGCCTCTCGGCGAGCAAAATTCAGCAGTCTCAACCGTGTAAGATTATTGCTACAATGGCACTCAAGGATGAACAATTTCTCCATGCAAAAATCATTCAGCAACGAACAATCCAAGTAGGGAAAAATGGAAAGCAGCATCAAAATTGCTCTGGAATATACTTTGTTAGAAATCGCCCGCGCGGCGAGGAATACAGCTTACAAAGCCCTTCTCGGGCATGTTAATATGTCTTCATTAGAATAGATAATTTGGTATTGTAGGTATCCCGGGCCTTCATCAATGCCAAAGCATGGCTGCCTACGGGCATCACCCGTGTGTCACCGACCTTCACCACACTCTAGCAAAATGGCTCAAGTTTACAAATCTCAAACTTGTAATTTATAACCTATTTTGTTTTAGGTAAAACCTCTCAAGACGGTCGAACTCAACCTCCTGCTACATCAATGTGGTTAAGCATCTCCTCAAACACCAAAGTTAAGTACCTAGACTCGTGGTGAGCAATGACCCCACCAAAGTCAAGACCCTAGACTTGCAGTGAGCAACGCCCCCACCAAAGTCGAGTCCCTAGACTCACGGTGAACAACGACCCTCAAACAACCAAAGTCAAGTCCAAAGATTGGCGGTGCAACGAATGGGTGTGGAGGTCAGAAGACCCCATGACCTCTACAGTTAGCCACTAGTGTTGAGTCCAAAGACTCGTGGTGCACTCAACAAGCGTGGAGGTTAGAAGACCCCACGACCTCTACAGTTAGCCACTAGTGTCGAGTCTAAAGACTCATGATGCACTCAACAGGCGTGGAGGTTAGAAGACCCCACGACCTCTACAGTTAGCCACCAGTGTCGAGTCTAAAGACTCGCGGTGCACTTAAGGGGCGTGGAGGTCAGAAGACCACACCACCTCTATAGTTAGCCACCAGCGTCGAGATTCATGGTGCAACAAATCGGCGTAGAGGTCTGAAGACCCCACGGCCTCTACTGCTAGCCACCAGTATCGAGTCCAAAGACTCGCGGTGCACTCAACTGGAGTGGAGGTCAGAAGACCCCACGACCTTTATAGTTAGCCACTAGTGTTGAGTCCAAAGACTTGTGGTGCACTCAATGGGAGTGGAGGTCAGAAGACCCCACGACCTCTAAAGTTAGCCACCAGTGTTGAATCGAAAGGCTCACGGTACACTCAACGGGCGTGGAGATTAGAAGACCCGAAGACCTCTATAGTTAGCCAACAGTGTCGAGTCCAAAGACTCGCGGTGCACTCAAAGGGTGTGGAGGTCAGAATATTCCACGACCTTTAAAGTTAGCCACCAGTGTCGAGTTGAAAGGCTTATGGTGCACTCAACGGGGGTGGAGGTCAGAAGATCCCAAGACCTCTACAGTTAACCACTAGTGTCGAGTCCAAAGACCCGCGGTGCACTCAACGGGCGTGGAGGTAATAAGACCCCACGACCTCTACAGTTAGCCACCAGTGTTGTGTCCAAAGACTCACGGTGTACTCAATGGGCATGGAGGTCAGAGGACCACCCGACATCTACCGTTAGCCACCAGTATCGAGTTCAAAAACTCGTTGTGCACTCAACGGATGTGGAGGTCAGAAAACCTCACGACCTCTATAGTTAGCCACCAGTGTCGAGTTCAAAAGCTTGCGGTGCACTCAACGAGCATGGAAGTCAAAAGAGCCCATGACCTCTACTGCTAGCCACCAGTGTCGAGTCCAAAGACTCATTGTGCACTCAACGGCTGTGGAGGTCAGAAGACCCCATGACCTCTACAGTTAGCTAGCTACCAGTGTCGAGTCCAAAGACTCGCGGTGCACTCAGCAGGCGTGGAGGTCAGAAGACCCCACGACCTCTAAAGTTAACCACTAGTGTCGAGTCTAAAAACTTGCAATCCACTTAATGGGCATGGAGGTTAGAAGACCTCACGACCCGCGGTGTAGCCAACAAGCGGGAAAGGTCAAAGACCGCCTGACCTCCCAGGTACCAACAAGCTAGCAACTCTCTGAACTGCCTAACCTCTCTCACATGGATAGCAATACAAGAACAACATCTTCTCCAACAAACTTCGAGTGTTTATGCTTGCACCACAATCGCCAGAAGTGAGTTACTTTCGAGAACAAGCCACCAAGCTCTACAAACACCTCGCACGGGTGTCCTTCATGAACGATTCAACAGACTCAATAACCGGCTAAGATGGATCCAAAGGGTTGACGGACACCCTGACGACTTATGCGTGGGTTAATATAAATAAACAACAAAACTAGAACACCAACAATAATTTATACCAAGGGGCAGAAATGATCACAAAAGCACACACAAAAATCAATCATGGAAATATGCGTTCTTCGTTGACAATAAACAATCTCTTAGAAAAATATTCACACAAATAAACAAACTCAAAACTGAGCTCCGCATTCGCCCTTGACTCGGTCCAGTACATCTCCCACCAAAGCAAAGCTCCATGCTCACACCTAATGCAGTCAAGTACATCTCCAGCCAAAAAGGAGCTCCATGCTCGCAACTAATGCGGTCAAGCACTTCTCCGAGCTATCATCCCAAACTGAGCTCTTCATCGCTTAGCACAAAATAAATAGAAAATCAAGGACCGAATTGGAATCTAGGGATCAATTTTCAAAATTTATTCTGCAAATTATTGACTTAAAGATTCTCAAGACCTTCTTGTCTAGTAAATCACCCTTAAGAATCATGGGCATTTGTAGGGGTCAAATCAGCAGTCTATAATTTATCTTGGAGATAAGGTCGAAGATCAAGCCAAGAGATAAAATCAAGAAGAGATAGGACAAGTTGACTCAGACTCCTAAGAGGAAAGACACACAGACTCCTAAAAGGAAAGTGACTTAGACAACATGAAAATACTTCATAAGGCAAGTTGGACCTCTATATATATATATGAGGAGATTCCCCACAAAACAGACGGACTCTCCACAAGAACTCTCTAGAGGCTTTCCACAGAAGCTCTCTATGTACAAACTCCACTACACATAGCGATTTGAAAGGATCTTCCCTAAATTTCTCCATTGTATTGTGAGATATGTGAACTTTGAGAGATTGTAAAATCATCAATCATAGTTGATTTTGCCCCCAAACAACCCATGGACGTAGGCAATATGCTGAACCACGTAAATTCATGTGTCTCTCTTTATTTACTTTTATTCGCTTATTTATTAGTTATGTTATGGATGAACGCGCAGAACACCGTATTGAAGCCCAAATCGTCATTGTGGGCCGAGGATAATTCTTTCCTCCCTTCCGGTCTGTTGTGCAAATTAAGGCATTAACAATTTGAATATAATTTTTTAATATTTTTTGTTTTGTTTTGGAATTTGAAAAAGTTGAATTATTTATTGTATTTTATTTTGAAATTTGAAAAAATTGTAATAATGAGATGAGATGAGATATGTTAAGAGGTTTTTTTTTTTTTTTTTGTATCCAAACCTCCCCTCCTCATTGTCACTCCTGCCGCCAATTGTGTTTGCAAGATCCTCCAATCAACTAATCATGTTAACTAACCATGGAGAATTCTTATTTAAGTATTTGATTATTTATATCTAATTTGTTTATTTCTTCACTTTTAGTCCCTATTTGGATACATAAACGGTTTCATCTCATCTCATCATTATAATTTTTTTCAAATTTTCACACAAAATATAATAAACAATTCAACTTTTTCAAATCTCAAAATAATAATAATATTAAAAAATAATATTCCAACAATATTTTATTCAACTTTCAACTTTCATATAAAACCATCTCATCTCATCTCACTATCCAAACGAGACTTAATCTTCATTGATTTTCACTATTTTTATGAGTTTTGTGGGGTTTTTCATTGATTTTTGGCAAGGAAGCTTACTTCTTATAAAATAGGAACATGGGTTTCAATTTCTTTTATTTACCGTGCCGTGAAAGCAACTTAAGTATATGGGTCGATGATGTTTGGAGAATGAGATAAGATGTAAATTTTGTAAATAGTAGTAAGATAGCTTGCAAATAGTAGTGAGATAGTTTAATTAATACTTTATGGAGTTTTGGAAAAGGAAAAATAAAAAATTGAATAAAAAATATTATAAAATTAAATATTGTTAGAATATAACTTTTTAATATTATATTTATTTTAGGATTTGAAAAAGTTAAATTATTTTTTATTTTTTGTTTGAAAGTTTGAGAAAGTTATAATGATTAGTTTGAAAAAGTTATAATGATTATTTTAAAAGTATTTGTGTTTGAGTGATGTTTGAGAATGAAATAAGATGGAATGAGATGAGATGAAATAAGATGAGACCAAAACAATTTCCCAACATCCCCTTAGTTTACTTATCGATTTATGTGGTTTGACTTTTGGAAGGCTACTCGTAGTTTTGAATTCCATCCTGTTTCGATTAGAATGATCAAAATTTTTTGTTTTAGTATGGTACCTAGTACACTATAGATACTTATTCTATTTCATTTTGAGTTTCGGCCCGTTTTGGCCAATTTTGGTCCGCTCTAATAAATTTCGAACTATATCCCATTATGAACTATTTTAATGGTAATTTTATAATTTCTTGTGTTTGGATGTTATTTTTGTAAATTTCAAATCTAAATGGCATTCATATAATTTTAAAATTTGAAAGGGATTTATATAATTTTTTTTTTATAACTTTAAATATGTCCCATCATGGTCTTTTTTCATCTCGTTATTTTTAATAATTTCTCAACACTTTATTTTTTTCCTTTGTTTTTCTTTTTGTGTCTCAAGTTAGATGTGGCAATTTGTGTTTGCAGGTCATGCTCGTGTCGTATCAAATCATGAATATTCAACTACATGGATCGACCCGAATATGACCCATTAAGCTAAATGGGTCATACATTCAAACTCTAATACAACCTATTTAAATAATGGGTGATGCAACAAGACTCATTTTGACTCGTTTAATACTTAATTAGAAATAGGTAAACACAACACAACCTGTTTTAACCCATTTCATATAAATGGGTTTAACTGATCCGCACAACCAATTTTGACCTAACTAATATAATTTCACATAAAAGTTAAAATATATATTAATTGGTAGCTACAATATCTAAAAATAATAATAAGACTATCTACTAACAAAAAATATTAATACTTTTAAGATTTTAGCCTATAATAAAATCAATATCATAAACCTAATAATAACAAATATGAGCATAGGTCCAAAATTACAATCTCGATAATAAAAACATAAGCATATCAGGGTGGCAATATGTGACACGACCCTTGAATCCAATATGAATCCAACACAAAATTAGCTAATTTGGGTTTAATGTTAGCGGGTTCGGATCAAAACGAGTTAATCTGTTAAGACACGATTAATAAATGGGTCAAACCTGCTTGACATGAAATCAATCCGTTTTGATACATTTAGATTTTTACTCAAAATTATATTTGTACCCTTCTTAACCCTAAAAACCAAAAAACCCTAAGTTTAACCTATCTCTCACTCTCACTCTTACTCTCACTTTCACGAACCTCTCACCCACCTTGTCCCCCTCCCACTCCTAGTCTCACACCTCTTCTCTCTCATGTTGATGCTACCCCCATTGCCACCTCACGCTGCCCCCTCCCAGCTTGGCACAGTTGCACCTTAGTCTCTCAGCCTGCTCTCGCACGCCACCCCCATTCCCACTACCCACATCTGAGTCTCGCACATCACTCTCGAGTCTCTCAACCTACTCTCACATGCTGCCCCCACTCCCACCTCTCTCAGTCTCCTTCCCTATAAAATCTCAGTCTCACGTCTCTCACGTTGGCTACCCCCCTCTCGGTCTGCTTCTCTTTGCTCTATCGGCTACCCCTCACTGCCTCTCTACTGTCCCTGCCAAGTGCCAAGGGTAAATTTTTAAACCCTTTGTAGACTTGTAGTTGGTAGTTTGCAATTGATTAAGGTCATGTTTGTAGTTTGCAATTGATTGGTCATGGTTGTGATGGTTGTGAATTCGTGATTATTATGATGGCATTGGAAGGTTGTGATGTCTATGAATCTGTGATGGTTGTGATGGCATTAGAAGGTTGTGATGGTTATAAATCTTTGTTGGCTATGATGGTTGTGATGGCATTAGAAAGTTATGATAGTTGTAAATCTATGATGGTTATGATGGTGTTGGAAGGTTGTGTGATTTTGGTGAGCAACTGATAGCACAAGAGATTGGTTATATGGCAAGCAAGGTAATGTTATTTTTATTTCATTAAATAATTGACTTTCAATACAATAATTTTATTTGACATTAAACTTAATTGATGCATTTTTTAATAGAAACTCAAGAAATGAAATTGTGAGAGCTAATTGAAAATGTTATGGAGCTAGATATCAATAAAAGTAATGAGCATGCTTCACTTCCTTCTTCAAGTTCTAAAAATGTTTAGATTTGTTTTTATTATTATTGAGATTGTAACATTAATATTATTACAATATGTTTAGATTTTTATTGTTTGGATTGTAATTTTGAACCTATGCTCATATTTGATATTGTTGGAATTTTAATTTAGCTGTTTTTATTGTTTGGGTTGTAATATTGAATTTTAATTTGGATTTGGGCTAGAGCCCGAGAGTTTGCTAACTTGGTGCAAGGGACCATGACAGTATGCCAGTATGCTGCAAAATTTGCAGAGTTATCATGCTTCGCCCCATATTTGATCCCGAATGAAGAGAAGAAGGCCAGGAAGTTTGAAGAAGGCCTGAATTACCAAATATATGAACAGGTAATGGTCTTGCAGATTCAGAGTTTTTCGGAGTTAGTGCACAAGGCAATTTTAGTAGAACAAAATATTAAGAGGGGTGTGGAATTGCAAGAAACAAGAAAGAGAACTACTCCACAAGGATCCTCGAGTATGGAACAAGGGCCAGGGAAGAAGAGAAATGAAGGGAGCAACTCAGGTCAAAAGCGAATGCAAGGATTTCAATCGAATAACCTCTGCAATTTTTGTAATAATGCACACATGGGAGAGTGCAGGAAAGAAATAAGGACGTGTTTTCGATTTGGAAAGTCCAGACATTTTATCAAGGATTGTCCTTTGCTTCTGTCGGATAACAGGAAGCCTAGCCCACCTCCAGTTTCCCAACAAACAAGTCAAGGAAATAATCAATGTAGAATGGGACCAGCCCGAGTGTTTGCATTGACATCTGAAGGTGCGGAGGACGACAACAATGCAATCACAGGTACCTCACTCTTTTTTTTCTCCTTGAAAGCTTTATGTCTTAGCTGAGTTGGGATTAATCTTGCTCGCATGGAACGTTTCTAGTAGTATAGTTTAGAATATTGAAGTTTGGTTGAAGAGATTTGCAAAGGGTTTTAGACACAATATTTTATATCTATGAGACTCCTTTAGCTTTAGGTGTTCGATGGGTTAGTTTTTGTTTCGAAAGCGAGAAGTTTAGGAAAAGTATGGTTGAAAGTAGATTTTTCTTTGGATTCCAGAATTTTGTGAACTGAAGTTGCTTAGACTTAAGTTTGGAACTTTGATTATATTATTCCACGGAGGTTCTAAAGATTATTTTGTGAGTTCTCTTTTAGTTAGTTGTGAGGTTAGTTGTTGGTGAAGCTTAGTTCTCTTTTAGTTATTATTTTGGGGCTTGCAAATCTATGACTAAAAACTCATACTGTTAGGTTTGGACCTGAGGTCACGTTTGAAATCGACACTTGGATTTTAGAGATTGCTGAGTTGAGGATTATCAGAACGTAAGGATTGTTGAAAATATGAAGGATTGGTGTACTAGATGTGATTTTGAGTGCAGCAAATTTTGAGGACAAAATTTTTTTAAGGGAGGAAGGATGTAACACCCAGTCCAGCCAAACTACTTTATAGAATGTTTTGGGTTTATAAAAAAAAAAAAAATCGTTCGGGATTACGAGTAAAATTTTTTTAGAAGAGAGTTTGGGCCTAAGATATTTTTGGTGGTATAAAATTTTTTTAATAGGTTGATAATTAGGTTTTAAAGTCTTTAATGGATCAAGTGGATGTTTATCAGAAAATTTATGGGATAAGTGTATTTATTTTAGGTTGAGTAGAGATCCAAAACTTTAGATAAAAGCCATGCAATAATCTCGTTAAGGGTCCAAGACGTGGTCCTAAGTATATATTTTATTTTTCTATTTTTTTACTTTATGTTATGTTATGTTATTTTATTTTATCTTCTTTTCTTTTCTTTTTAGACGTAAGAAACCGGTCCGTGGAATTGTTTTCCAGACACCATCGCTCAGTTTGTCCATTTTCCTTTTTCATGCAGTGTTCCCATCCTCTCCTCTAGGTTTCTTATCTCATTACTATTTATATATCTTATATATATATGTGTTAAGCATCCTCAGCGCCGCTGCCCTCTCTTCATGCTTTCAGCCATTTAAACTCATCTAAGCTTCCACCCCCAACCTCAGTACAGACCACAGCCAGCCACTGAAGAACCACCTTCTCATAAAACACCAACCGAAGAGCTCGGTTTGCATCCAGTAAATCGCCACACCCAAAGCCAGTCCATGAGTCGTAACTCCACCAAACACAGTTCGCGCCGGTTCCTCCGCCTCTCATAGTCCATCACCCAAGCCGTGCGCCACCACCCTCTCCATGTAAAAACCACCTCTGTAAGCAACGAAACTCCCCTATTTTTAGCCACCCGAAACAGAGATCCATCCACCAAACCACTGCACTGCACCACACCGCACCAACCACTCCAAGCCGTCGCCACTCGCAAGGAAAAGGGTCGTCGGACATCCTCAGGCCACCTCAGCCGATAACAACCCCCTCACGGTGAGTACCCCTCTCGGTTACCCTCTCCTTTCTCTCCGCTCTCTCTCGCACTCCCTCCCGCTCATCTCTCTTTGCCTCTCTCTCGCTTTTGCCGCCCAGCGTAGGCAGCTTTGCCACCACACACCCGCCCCAGCTCAACAGCCGTGCCACCACGGTATTTCCAGCCCAGCCGTTGCACGTGGCCCCTAACTTCTCCTGGTGTAAGCCCTGTCGTTGTTACTTCTGTTATTTGTGTTTCTGTTTCCGTTCACTGCTAGTTTTCTCTCATAAGTTATATATATATATATATATATATGTATATATATATGTAAATTGTTAACTAATAAATGAGTACTATTATCAGTTTACCCTTAGTGTATGTACTAGATATATGTTTTCGGATGAGTGATATTTTTGGATTTATGTTTAAATGGGTTTTGTTTGAAGTCTCATAAAATAATTATTTTTGTATAAATAATATTTTAATAATCATTTATTGAGTTTTGTAATTATTTTAATACTTGTTTGATTTAAATTTCTTATTCGGTGCGAATTCGACTAAGTGGATATTGATAGTTTTAGAAAATGATGGTATTTTAAGAATTATGAGAATTTTAGGTTTTGAGGATTTAAAATAGGTTCTTTTAGCATTTTAGGTTTAAATATCGAAATACGAGATTGAATAGAAATTTATGAAAATCTACGTGATTATTTTATAGGTGACGATTAAGCTTGTTCGACTTTGTTGAGAAAATTTTTGAAAAGAAAAAGCTAAGAAGTCCAGGTAAGCGGGGTTCCTATGCTAGATTTGTATAAAAATAAAATGGACTGAGGTTGATTTTTGAAAATAAACATGTTTTGTTATGAAAATATATTTGAACTACCTCAGTTATTTGTTCTGCATTACTCATGAGATTCTATTTAAGAATAAAGTATTTTCTGGCATGACTGGTGTAGACATGAGCTATTTTGCATTTTGCTTCTAAACTCTGAAAAAGAGAGCGAATATGAAAGTTTGTGCATAAAATGATATTTTATGATTTCTGAAAACTCTGTTCTGTTCTGAAGATGGTCTGTAATCTGATATGATATGATTTCTGAAAACTCTGTTCTATTCTGAAGATGGTCTGTACTCTGATATGATATGCTTTCTGAAAACTCTGTTCTGTTTTGAAGGTGTTCCGTATTCTGATATGATGTGATTTCTGAAAACTTTTGGCATGACATTCTGAATCGGGATGTGGTTTGTGGATGGTGACCTATTTGACCTACCACGGGTGTTAATAGTGGCTTCTGTTTGGGTTGGTACCAACTGTTCTATTTTTTGTGCACCCACTTTGGAAACAAAGTGGTTTTCTGGTGGTCTTTCCTGTGTGCACACTCGGGGCTCCGAGAATAAATAAGGAGAAGATTCACATTCTGTTTCTGCTCGGTTAGCTACCGGGGTTTGCACAATCCTACCACGAGGGTTAAACATGGCCTCTGATGCGATATGATGCTCTGGTATGATGGCGGTCAGTTATGCTATGCCAAAAGAATTTGAATAAGAATATTTTTGAACTTTTGCTCTGATATTTTTAATAACATATTCTGACTCTGCATTCTGAAAATAAAGTGTTTTGTTCTACATTCTGAAATCTGTAAATGCTCATATTTGCATACTAGTATATGTTCTCTGTTTACTGAGTTGTTGATAACTCACCCCTTATCTCCATAATGTGTTTCAGATAATTTTGATGCAACAATTGAGAATCAGGAATAGGGAGTACTTGCAAGTTTTGTGGATCATAGAAGACTAAGTGCCTTAGGGTACAATGACTTGTGGAGTGTCTTTTGGTAGCGTTGATATTTTATGTGACTTTGGTATGTTGAGTAATGAATATTTCTAGTCTTTGTGAAAAAGTTTATGTATATCAATGAGACACCACTGATGTGCCCTTATGTAGGAACATGGATATTTGTGTTGAACGAATAGGTTAATATGTTATGGAGACTCTGGTTTATTTTAAAAGTATTATTTGGAAATGATTTTTAGGTGATATGAATTAACTCTTCTGACTCTCGTGGTCAGGGCGTTACAAGTCGTGTTCGGATTGACCCATATAAAATAATGTCAACAACTTAACACGCGAACATGATTTACCTCACTGCTGCGTATTTTACGTATTGTGAAATACAAATATTACAACCCAACAATAAAAACATAACATATTGAGAAATACTAATATTATAACCTAATAATAATCAAAATGTAATTTTAAAATAAAATTTAAACAAGATATAGCGGGTTGACCCATTTATTAATCATGTCTGAATGAGTCAACCCATTTTAACCCAAACTCATTTATATCAAACACAAACCCATTAATTTTGTGTCGTATTCATATTGGGTTCATGGATCGTGACACATTGTTACCTCTAGTCTCAACTTAAGTTTGTGATTTTTTTAATATTAAATTTTGACACCAATATCTCTACTTTTTTTTAATGTTTTTACCATATATACATTTTAAAAATAATCAACTCTTATAGAGACACACACACACATAAATACATACATATATATATATATATATCTAATCCTGAAACAGTACATCGGAGCACACTGTACCAAAATATTCGGTTCCAGTACTTAAACCAAAATAATCACCAAAACGAAATTTAAAACATTGAGATTACTCCCTAATTCTTTTTACAAAAAACTTTGTAATTTTTATACTTTGAATTTCAATCGTTTCAACCCTTTTATTATAAATTCATTAGACCTACTAGAAGAACCCTACCATGTGGCTTACTAGCCACATAAGCACTAACAAAAATGTGATACATGTTGTAAAAAATAAAAAATTTTAAAAATAAAATAAAAGAATCAAAAAATGAAAAAAGCTAAATAATAATCTTTTTTTTTTTTTGAAAAACAGATTGAGAGGGGACCTTCCCCTCCCCATCCCTTTTTTTTTTTCTTTTCTTAAAACAAAAGAAATTTGATTTTTTTAATTCTTGTTTTTTATGTTAAATGGCACATTTTTATTGGTGCTAATGTAGCTTATTGGTGTGTTTTTATTGGTGCTAATCTATAAAAGATCAAACAATCCAACTTGAGAATATAATGATGGAAAAAATTCATTTTTAAAAGTCGTGTAGTAATCAATCTAAAAGCCAAACCACATGAACTATTTTAATATTGAACTCTATATTCTTTTTGCTCTTTTGGATAGTGAGATGAGATGAAATGAGTTGAGATGGTTTGTGAATAGTAATGAGATTATTAGCTGAAATTAAATAAGATGAGATGGTTTCATCTCACCTCTGTATCCAAATGAGCCCTTATTCTTTGCAATAGGATTGAACAAACTAGGTATCCATATTATTGAAGCAAAAAATTAGGTTTTTATCTCCCTATCTCTATTTTCTAATAACAGATGAGTTTATACCTTACCCAGTAGGATGACTTGGACCGAAATGTCCATTTATAAATGCCATGTTTGACTGAAATACCTTCGCTACAGATGCTAATCCAACTGTAGTGCATATGGTGCCCTTAACCCTTGGTAACTTACCTAGTGAGGAACTGCGATGCCATAGGGAAAGAGTGTGTTCATACTATAAGTACACATTAGGCGTAATAAATCGCAACGGAATATGTAAAGGGACTAGTTAGAGACTATTACTAAATGTACCAAAGATGTATACAAATAAAAACATTCTTTAATAGTAATATCCATAAGTCACTATCACTTCATCCCAAGCACTATTGTCCACTGTCATCAATTCATCGCTTACCTCAAAGGCCTCCATAGCTACTCTTTGGGCCGGACTGGTCTTTTTTCCTCGACATGATCCTCCTGGGCTAAATCTACATCAAGATCTATGCTTCTGATGAATGAAACCGCATGTGTGACCACCACGGTGAGATTTCTAAGAAATCTTAATAAGTTCAAACCTATGACAATACTAACAATGAGAGATAATGATAATGAATATGCATGAATCAGTTCATATAAATAAAGCTGAGAACACTTATAGTTATGCATGACGAGAAATCACCCTCCGGACGATCCGCATGTATTCTTAGTCACGGCATGGAATCACCCTCTGAGCAAATCACATATATGCATATTCACTTTTGGGACAACTCTGAACTGATTCCTTCTCCCATAAAAGTTATCCAATTCTGGCTCGTCGTAATGACCATTAGACTGTGATGTTCATGCTCTGTGATTGAGGCCACATTCACCAACCTTTGAAAGTACTATATCTAAAGACAAGCCACTTATGTACTTATGGGTAGTTGTAATCCATCTTGAAACCGCTCTACATGCATATCTTTTGTGGAAATAAGGTGAGGGGAAAGCCTTCTCAACTCTATAAATTAGAAGCATATTACTCGACTGTCATGTTGCCTTGGACCAAGTTAGCGAAATCCTATGATTTCTATTATTTCACCATAGTAGGAAAATATCGATCATCAATCTCCTTCTTAAATCTTTCCTAGGTAATGGCTTCCATGGATCCCAATTCCATGATAAGCAATTGCCTCTTGGCACTCCACCAAATCGTCGCTTCTCCTTGAAATAAATAACTCATGTATAACACCTTCTGGTCCTCTATGCAATCGTAGACTTTCAAAGTCCATTTGATATCCATAATCCACCTCTTTGCCTTTGTCAGCCCTTCATTTTCAAAGAATCCTAGATACTAATAGGCCAAGAATCGCTCATAAGTACAACTTTGAAGTTTGATATGCGGATGGTTGACTTGCTGTATTTGCATTTGTCCGTGATATGGTCGATAGCTCGTGCCACATCGTGGTTTCCTTCTTCATGAGGTCGATCTTCCTCATGATCACCCATGGGTCGTCCATTTCAAGGTGCTCTCGGTTGCACCATAACGTAATCCTACAACAAAATCCAAGTAATCACTCCCTCACTTGACTCTCGTCCAATCACTATAGATCAAGCCTATGATATTAAAGATCAAGTCCTATTACTTTGATATGGTACCTAAGTGACATTATAGATTTATCGAGAGTCATGAAAAGCTCTGATACCAAGTTGTGGCGCCCTTGGTAACTTACTCGGTGAGGGACTACTGTGCCAGGGATGCTAGTTGGTATGCAACACCCCAATCGTTCCTAGGAAAAGTACAAGTTCATATGGTAAGCACACGCTGGACATAATAAATCACGATAGAATATGTAAGGGGATTAGTCAGAGACTAATGCTAAATGTACCATAGATGTATACAAAAAAATACATTCTTTAGTAGTAATATCCATAAGTCATTATCACTTTATCACAAACAATATAATACACATTTATTAGTTCATCGCTTACATAAAAACATAACGAGCCATAAAGCGTTCATCGCCTAACTATAAATATAATCACTAATCAGAGACAAGCCTCCATAGCTATTCCTTTGGATAATCTTCCTGGGCTAAATTTCCATAAAGATCTATGGCTTCGATGAACGAAACCTCAGGTGGGACCACCACGGTGGGATTTCTAAGAAATTCTAGTAAGTTAAAACCCATGACAGTACTAACAATAAGAGACAATGTCAATGAATATACATGCACCAATCCATGTAAATAAAGTTGAAATACATATAGTTATGCATGGCGAGGAATCACCCTCTGAGCAAATCACATATATGCATATTCATTTTCATTGCGAGAAATCACCCTATTATCAAAACCCATAAAATCACAAGATCTCATCATTAGGTACTAACGGGGAATCACTCTACACATTCAATGCATGAACTCATTCACCAAAACCGACTGGGAATCACTCTACCTAATCAACACATAACATAGGACACCATGCATGATCAACATAGGCACTCTCTCTACCCGTGATTTCAAGTGAGGCCAATATAAAAAAGTTCCATTCCGATCATCACAGGGAATCGCTCTACCAGTATGAAACTCTTGGTAATGTACCTTTGGAACGGTTTGAGAACTCCTCAACCCGTTCCATGATTTTTAGAATGCTCGAAAGACATGACACTTGAACTCACACCATCTCAAATATCATCATCTCAAAATCATGACGTAAAGATAACCAATAAACATAATGAAGCAAATATGCACTTTTTATGTAAGAAATGGGTGTGATACAGAATATGCAAAGGCTGAACATACTCAATCTTTTACCCCACATTTCCAATATGGCCATAGGAGCTAACATACATGAATAGTATTACTAATACTTAAGCCAAGCTGGTGCCAATTCCTCAATGGTTGGGCCCTTGAATTCCTTGCTTCTTGAAGGTTTTCAAATGGAAGTGAAATACTTTACGATCTCAAAAGTGAGATGTTGACTCTTGTCCAATGACTTTTTATATGGTGGGGCAGTTAGTTAAAATCCTGACATTTTTCTGACTCCTGATATGCTTGAATGAGATACATTTAATCTCAACCATCCATTTGTCCTCTAGATTAAAAGAATTGTAGAGACTGAGTGACTGATGGTGTAATAGCCCACAATAAATTTAGTGAATGAATTTCTTTAAACTTTAGGAACCTTGTGAAACTCTAAAAGCTTCACAAATCGAGCAATCGTACATGTTTTAGTTTGTCAGCATAATCACTTTTACTACTCATTATGGTGCCATAAATGTCATTTTATTTATTTGAGGTACTTAGAAGAATGATAATGATAAATGGTTTGCGCCATTAGTCTCAGATGAATATTTAGGATTTTATGGCGCAATAAAATGATTTTCGTTTTCTGGAAAACAACTGTTTGAAAATGTGTTTTGAATTATTTGAGGCACTTAGGAGTTGAATTTCGCAAAACAAAGTATGCTCTTAGTTTCATATGAATATTTAAGATTTTATGGTGCAAAGATATTTTTACCATTGTCAGAGTGAATAGTTGACTCCAGTGTAAGTGCCATGTGGCACTCTGTCAAGTGCTTTCAAGATCATAATGTGAAATGCCTAAATTAGGTTAAAGAAGTTTTATTTGGACATTTGGAAAGATTTTAGCCACACTTGTTGAATAGTATTGGACACTTAGCACCAAAAGGAACTATGAGATGGAAATGTGAGGAAAATCAAGCTTTGTGATCATGCTACCTAAGTCAAACACTATTCCATCCAACTATCTGATTTGTGTCAAACCAATGAGGGTTTCAACTCTAGTGAAACTCCAAATACTTGGAATCTAATTGAAACCCCAAAATCTTGGCGAAAACTGAAACTCCAAATGTTTTCCCCAAAACTCCAAATGTTTGCTTCAAAACCCTAATTGTAACCGGTTGTAACTCAGTATTTAATCACTTGATTAAATCATTTCTACATGATATTAACCACTCAAATTCATGTCATTATATCCTTATTTATTTTTTTACACCTTGGTAATTTTATTGGGCCAAGAAAAACTGGCTTTGGGCTTGTTCGAAACTCAAACCCCTTTAAAACCCCAAATGTAATGCCCATTCGGTTAAGACCCATTAAGGCCCACGAAATTGAACCACCAAGGCAAGGCTTGTGGAGTAGGTTTCCCCTGCTATGGGTTTCCTTTCATTGCCAAAGTACCTAAATAGTGTTTGATGGGAAGGCCAAAAGCCACCTCACCACTTCCCTCTCACTCAGCAGCTGCAAGCTGAAAACCATGGGTTGTGGCACCTGTTTGGCTGACACCACATAACCCAAAGTATCACTCACACATCTCCTTTCACCCCTACTAAAGTATAAGTCTCTTCCTTTTCCATTTCATTAGCCCTTGGTTACTTTTGAAACCTTTTCTTTGAGAGGAATCGAGAGAAACTCTCATACATCTTTTATGGCCTTTCTTGCTCGAATTTTTTGAAGCTATTGTAAGTAGATTCTCAAAAAATTCTCTTCACATAAGTTGTTTCTCTTAGAGTTTAGTTTCAGTTGGTATATATTGTGGAAATTTTCATGGATGTTTGATGGGTGAAAGGTTTCCTTGAGCATGAAGAGGGCATTTTGGGTGATAAACTGGACAATGTGTGATTCTTTGATTTCTTTGATGGTGTTCTTGATAAGGTCTTAGTCTGATATTTTTATAGTTTATATTTAACATGCTAGTGTACAAGTTTGATGAAGATTCATTGCATGTTATTAGTTTTTTATGAGACTTTTGCATAGAATTAAAAAGTTGAAAACTGGGAGTATGAGAATAGATTCTGTTTTAGGAAAGTTTAGGTCTTTTGTTATGAAAGCATGCTCAAATGGCTTTGATATTCACATATGACACTCTTAAGACTTTTAAATACTTGTTAGAATAATGTTTTGAAGATTTATGATATTGATCATGATGATATGAATTTGTATGCATGCAAAAGTCCGGATAGGTATTGTATTTAAGGTTCTCAGATGGATCTATATGTTTATGCAATTTTTACTATGTGATCTTAGATTTGATGCTTAGATCTATTTTAGGACTTGAATTTTAGGCATGTGATGTTGTTTATTGATGCTTTACTTCGTGGCAGTTTTGGATCTAATGGTTGGATAACAACCAAATCTCATAGCACTCTTTGGTGAATGGGTGCAAAACGATTGTGTTAAGTATGTTTTTGTGACTTTTTGTGGTTTTGGCTTAATTATTCAAAGTATGATAGTTCTTAGGAATGCTTTATGAACATATTGAGAGTATGTTATTGAACTTTTGGAGTTCTTGGAGTTGTTTTGAAAAGAGATAGACTATGAACATCAATGGTTGTTCTTGAGGTCAAAATACTTGAAGTTTTGAATATGGAGGAATTTTGTGTTTTTATGGTGTAAGTTTTGTTAATTGTTCTAGTATGTTATCATAGGATGTGATTTTGTATGTTGCATATTTCGGTTTTAGAAAGAAAGATAGGATGTGATTACTTGCTCGAAAATGCCAAGCATACGTGCTTGGAGTTCTTGAAGCTATTATGTTGCCTGGCTCCATGATTCGTTTGCTACCCAGGAACTCATGAATATGCTAAGGACGTGATCGAGTAAGTCACGAAGGCTAGTTTGCTTGGTCTCATGCAGGGAGTGTAATTGCCAAGCTATATAAACCAAACTAGATGGTTGACTCGTAATGCATGCGAAGCTCGAATATAAGATATGTCTTTAAATGGAAGTGGAAGTGTGCTTGGGAAGAAAAGCACGGGGAGGTTTTTGTCTTATCTTCAATTTCCGCCCTAATGTATTTTTCTACCCTATCTTTATTTTTCCGTTTTACAAATCCCATATTGGATTGAAATACCCTTACTAAAACTACTGATCCAATTAGAGTACCCCTGCTATAGTTTCTACGTTTAGATAAAATAGCATAGTCGTGTGTGGTAATTATGAGCCCTTCGCCTCCCCAGGTGTAGAACTGTAATGCCCGTCCTTGTGTGGCGGGACTTTTTAGAAAATGATTTTAGACAGGACGACGGGAATTATCGTTCGATTTAAAATTTTTTACTTCCATACCCAGGGTGCAAGACTCTACATTATAAAATAAAATGTTCTTTGAGAATAAAATAGGTTTACAACGGAAAACATCAAACTTAAAATAAAAAGGCCTCTCATACATTTAAAACTATCATGCCTAGACTTCCACGCTCTTCCCCTTGGGCTGTATTCATCATGACGTGTTCTGCTCATTTAGTTCCTGATGGGGAGGGGCATACATAAAAACTAAAATGAGTCGAATACTCAATAAGCATTACTTCATACCGTAAAGATATAACAACATAGGATCTCAGTCATGCATTCATCACTCGTACGTACATACATACAAGACAATAAGCATACATTCATTTTGAAAACGTCACTAGGCGGGGATTTTATTAAAATGGACGATTTTCTTTTCGTAAAATATTTCTCTCGCCAGTGCCTTCATTTCTTAAAGAGTCCGAAGACTCATGCATTCTCTTATCACTTTCCATCGACTGTTACATACTATTATGTCCCGTGTGCTGGGGTTAGCGGATCTACCTTTGGACCCTGATTCTGCCAAGTGGTCGTGTGTTGGGAATTTATTGATCTTGGGGTAGTACTAGGTGCACTACCAGCACTACTTACCCAACATTGCAATCTGCCCATTCATTGGTACCCTCATGCATTCGCTTGTTCATCATGGTCGTTACGTGTTTTCATACATCATGGCATTCATTCATTCAGTCATTTCTTCCATTCTTTCATTAGTCAGTTCATTCATGAAAAAGCATCATTAAAAAGATATGAGCATAAAGTTACACATCATATCATCGAGGCATCATTGGAACCATCAGTCTATGGCATCCATAAAGTATACAGTACATAGGGACATTTTAAAACATTTTTTTCACATCGCTTAAAGCATCGGTACATAAAAGAATGAGGCACAAGCCTCACATTTTCATTTTAAAAAGACTACATCCAATATCTACTACGTATAGTCATCCATCACATGCATACAATTACATACTTGGGTTGTATAAAAAGGGGTTGCCAAGAATGGCCATTACGTACATATACTTGAAGACTTATACTTAGCATGTTTTCATAAAAGATTCATTTTGCAAAGCGTCGAAAAGATAAATATTTTCTTTTCATTTGTTTGTATCTTTAGAAAACTCTAGAAGCGTATGAACATAATACTTACCTGGTCTCCATGCTATTCTCATACCATACAGTCCATTCATGTGCATGTTAGATGGCAACCAACCTACATGCATACACATAACCTTAGTGTCATTATTTATCTAGTACATAAGCAACTAAACTAGAAATAGAACTATACTTCACTTGGGACACTCTCCTTTTATCCTAGGGCTCTTACGTGTCCCTTATTATGCTAAAACCTTCTAGGATCCACTTACGGTCACTACCTCTTCCAAACTCAACGTCCTACTTTGAGTGTTTATCCACTAGAGTGAACTCCATGATTCATCTTAGGGTTAAGACACTAAGACCCTCATCTTACTCTTCTTATTAACCTCATCCCGATGCATGACTCAGACAGACTAAGTCAAGCATCCCAATCCTAGACAATACACATGTTACTTCCTACATTCGAGCCTACGCTTCCTCATCATCATCATCCTCATCCATGCATATTACACGACTCTAAGCCAACTCTGAGGCTCAAATACAGTGTACCTATGCTTAGGACAGATCACTCATTATATATGGTAAATCCGCCTGACACATATGTCTAACCAGATTACACATGTACCCTACTCCTTTTTATCACCTAAGAGCAACATATAGTCCACTAACGCCCTTACACAAGTAGGCTCTATACTCATATACTAGCCTTCCCTTACTCGGTTGGTAGGACCCTTCTTACTTCCAGTCACGTTACAAGTTCATCCCAACACTTGACACGACATGACTCTATTCACAACTATACCTTACGTCACATCACATAATTTGAGACTACTCCCAAGCTACACCGTGACCTTGTCACGTCACCTGGCATCCCGTTACGCCATTCCTATGCGAACTCCTCACTCATCACAGGTACGATATGTCATGCACTCTTGCCACATCGTGGCATCCTGTCACATTTCCGCTACGTCACCCCTACACTATTATGTCACTTCACACGTACAACAACCATAACACTGCTACATGATGACACCCATCGCTAGGATGACTAGTCACATCACAATTACTCCAGGGCACTGTTCTACAGTTCCCGACACTTCACATGTACTCCCAGACATAACACGATTACACAATAACACTAGTCATTGGAACTACCGGTTACATCACAACTAGTTTGGGACACTATTCCATAGTTCCCGACACTATTCATCATGCTCTATGCTCCCCAACTACGCAACCATTCTTATTTTCGTGACATGCCGCACGATGTATCGCTTCACCCCATGGAATACACTCCACGTGTACTCCCTTCACACTACACTACGCCACATCACCATGACGGCACATAAGCCATATGGTGCATCACTTTACCACATGGAGTACACTCCACGTTCACTCCCTGCACACTACACCACGCCATATCACCGCTACGACTCACACGTCATACGGTACATTGCTACATCACACGGAATACACTCCATGTGTATTCCCTTCACAACATACTACGCCACATCACCACTACGGTACACCACATGGTGCATCACTTCAACCACATGGAGTACACCCGTGTACTCCCTTCACACATGCTACGCCACATCACCATTACAACATACATGCCATATGGTGCATCACCTCGCCACATGAAGTACACACCACGTGTACTCCTTTCACATCACACTACGTCATGCACTACTACGACATGTGCCACATGGTGCATCATTCCACCACATGGAGTACACTCCACATGTACTCCTTTTACATTATGCTACGCCACACAGAATACACTTCACATGTACTCTTCCCATTCCACACTACGCTATGAGGGTATATTTTACGTATACTCTCTTTACTCAATGCTACGCCATGAGAGTACACTCCGCGTGTACTCTCTTCACATCACACTACGTCAAGAGAGTACACTATAGGTATACTCTCCTTATTCCACGCTATGCCACGAGAGTACACTTTACATGTACTCTCTTCACATTACACCGCGCTGCATCACCACTACACCATATACCTCACAACCACACTTTCCAGCACAGTCCACAACATGACTACACAGCACACTACACGACTACGCCCAACACTTCACTTACAGAGCACATCACATCACCACACTACGTAGCGAACTCCACAAATACTAATAGCATAATCCATAACCTAATCGACCAACTAACATAATAATGAGGATAAGGGAAAGAGAGTTATACCATCTTGGGGATAACCCATGCGTTGCTCGTTGCTCAGTGATCCGTGCAAAACTGCAAGTGCACAGTATCGTAGTTTTATAGTAAAGTGACGAGAAGAGTATCATCCTCAGGGATTGGTAACTTACTTTTGACAAATACTGAAATTATACTAATCTTGACTTTATTTAGAAAAGTCACTAAGATTTTTGTAATTACAAATTAAAATAAAATTAATTTAAAGAAAATACTTAAAGGAAAATAAATATATTATTCAAAGATCAAATTAATGAGAAAGAAAACTTCTAGGAAATCGATTTCACCTAATTCCTCACTATGCTTTACTCATCTAGCTAATTGAATTTAATTCTCTCTATTTGTTAGCAAATCTCCACAAACATCCAAAAGCCTCTTTCGATAGTCAATTGGAAATTATTCTTATTCATCATTTTACACAAGAGTTGCAAATTAATAAAGCAAGAAAGCAATAAGACCAATGATTTTAATACTACATAGGTTCATATAAGTATTTCGATCTCTTTATTTACTTATGCCGAAATATCCAAGATCTATCATATAATTCCCTCTTTCGACAGCAAATCACAAGATTAAAATCATCTAATTAATGGCCAGTTAATTAGAGGCAATAAACTTAGAATAAATCAGACAAATATAGAAGAGAATTACTTCAAATTAACATAGTAAAGCAAGCATAGTTCGGAACTAGATTACATCGTTTTCTTATAATAAAGAGATTTAGTTCATGCTAAAAATTAAATTCAACATAAGCGAATTCACCATAATTTTTCAGAGAAAAGAATAGAAGAAAATAAACACTGAAAATGCTTCTCGCAGTCTGCAATATCGTCCCTTGCAAGCCACAGCGTCTGAAATGAAAAACTCCAAAGAAAGGCCCCTCTAAAAAACTCCCCAATTTCATGCTAATGATATGCTTAAATAGAGTAGGAAATAAACCCTAATGTCTTCATATTCCCACACACAATCTCCTTTTCTTCTACTTTATTCTTGCTTTGACCATTGTTTGCAGCTGTAGGGGTGGACTTGGTTTCCTTTGATGGTGACCTCTCAAGTTCTCTTCCACTCCTACGTGTGATGGCCTTGCATTGTTCCCTTGGATTCACTTCTGTGTTACTAGGAAAAGTTCCTCTTTGTTGGGCATTGATGGTTGTGGCTAGTTGCCTAATTTGTACTTCAATATTCTTTATAGTAGCTCCCATGTTGCTACAATGAGTCTCAATGTTATCCAACCTTGAATTAGTCTTTCTAAACCTTTCATTTGTCTCCTCAACAAAGGAAACCATGGCATCCTCAAGTGACATATTCTTCTCGCTTGGTTGACTATCAAATCCTGGAAGAGGTTGAGGTTGCAACACATTCTTTGTATTTCCATAAGACAAATTCTCATGATTTCGAAACCCTGGATGGTAGTAATTTGGCATAGGATTACGACGATAGTTGTAGTTCCGATTATTGATGTATTGAACTTGTTCTTGACTCGCTTCATTACTCGGAACTGTCATACTTGTAACTGCAACATATTCTGCACTTTGTGGTATCCTCTGGATTGTCAAAGCTGAAATCTGATGGGATAGAGTAGCAACTTGAACTGAAAGGGTTGCTAATGGCTCCAATTCATGAATCCCAGCAACTTTCTTAGCCATAGTTCTTTCAGTTGGCCATTGATAGTTGTTTGAGGCCATCTCTTCCAAAAGATAAGTAGCACCCTCAGCTATCTTTAACATCAAAGTTCCACTGGAAGCGGCATCATCTATGGTCCGAGTTTGCCCATTTAACCCATTATAGAACATCTGAATTTGCAACCAATCCGGCAATCCATGTTGAGGGCAGCGTTGAATCAAATCTTTCCTATGCTTCATAGAGTGACTCGAAATCATTTTACTTGAATTGACCAATCTCACTCCTAAGTTGGGCTATTTTTGCAAGTGGAAAGAATTTAGCAAGAAACTTTTCAGCCATATCCTACCAACTAGTAACGCTTCCCGGTTGTAGAGATTGTAGCCAACCTCGTGCATTGTCTCTCGAAGAGAAGGGAAATAATCTCAGTCTAATGGTGTCTTTAGTAACACCATTAATCTTTACTGTATCACAAATCTCCAAGAACATTGCCAAATGAATATTGGGATCATCAAGTGGCGATCCACTAAATTGGGCTTCTTGCACCATGCTGATGAAGGCTGGTTTGAGCTCAAAATTATTGGCATTAATGATCTGGCGTCTTATACCCGAGCAGTTGTTATTCACAACTAGGCATACATAATCTTTCAAGGTGCGTGGCTGTGCATTATGTTGTCTGTCAACCATGGCTAGTACTTTCTTCTTTCTTTGTGATCTTAGAGTTCTTTCACTATATGGATGAAAAGGAGTAATAACATGAGTTCTAGCACGGCGCATCCAACGTAAAAAACACACCCAAATGAAAATAAAATAAAATAAAATTCTAAATTAAAACCAAGATTACTTTGTATCAATATTGGCAAAAATAAGAAGAAATCAATCCCTGCCAAAGACTTGATCGGTGCAAAACTGCAAGTGCACAATATCGTAGTTTTATAGTAAAGTGATTAGAAGAGTATCGTCCTCACGGATTAGTAACTTACTTTTGACAAATACTGAAATTGTACTAATCTTGACTTTATTTAGAAAAGTCACTAAGATTTTTGTAATTGCAAATTAAAATAAAATTAATTCAAAGAAAATTCTTAAAGGAAAATAAAGATATTATTCAAAGATCAAATCAATGAGAAAGAAAACTTCTAGGAAATCGATTTCACCTAATTCCTCACTATGCTTTACTCATCTAGCTAATTGAATTTAATTCTCTCTATTTGTTAGTAAATCTCCACAAACATCCAAAAGCCTCTTTCGACAATCAATTGAAAATTATTCTTATTCATCATTTTACACAAGAGTATGCAAATTAATAAAGCAAGAAAGCAATAAGACTAATGATTTTAATACTACATAGGTTCATATAAGTCTTTAGATCTCTATATTTACCTATGCCGAAATATCTAAGATCTATCATATAATTCCCTCTTTCGACAGCAAATCACAAAACTAAAATCATCTAATTAATGGCAAGTTAATTAGAAGCAATAAGTTCAAAATAAATCAGACAAATATAGAAGAGAATTACTTCAAATTAACATAGAAAAGCAAGCATAGTTTGGAACTAGATTACATCGTTTTCCTAGAATAAAGAAATTTAGTTCATGCTAAAAATTAAATTCAACATAAACAAATTCACCATAATTTTTTTGAGAGAAGAATAGAAGAAAATTAACACTGAAAATGCTCCTCGTAGTCTGCAGTGTCGTCCCTCGCAAGCCGCAGCGTCTGAAACGAAAAACTCCAAAGAAATGCCCCTCTGAAAAACTCCCCAATTTCATGCTAATGATATGCTTAAATAGAGTAGGAAATAAATCCTAATGTCTTCATATTCTCGCACACAAAATCGCCTAAATTTTAGGATTCAACTTGGCAGCCACGTACGTATTTTAGGAGTTTGAATTTGGAAATTATTATTAGATACAACTTTGTAGCCCTTTAAGATAGTTTTTTAACGCATCAAGAATCGCATCAATCAGATTTTGGAGCAGAAAGTTATGATTAAAATACTAAAGTATGTCCATATTGTCTGCTAGTGTGTTTTGGACTCTGATCCGAATTACTCTCAAACTCTATCATTATCCTCATTTGAAGAGTCCTACACTCATTGAAAATTCTTAAGTTGTTCCAACGTCTTGCCCACTTGAAAGTGCTTTGAATTCGAATGGGTTTAGACTTGCTCTTTTATAAACTCTGAAATTAAACATAAAAATTTGCTCAGGAGTATCCCAAAGTAAATAGAAACTTAATTCAAGAATACACATTAATTCTAATGATTTCTATTAACATTTTAGTATTTAGTCTAATAATAGAGTATTTAGACTAAAGATTAAAGTTAAGAAGTGATAAAATATAAGAAATTATGCAAGTCATCACTCAGCACGACTAGTGGCGTCAAAAGCCACTAGCTTGGGCGGTGACCGTTCCGTCTGATCATTCCCATGACCTTACAATGGGGCTATCTTAGGCTGTGCGAGGGTGGCGGACATGGCGGGGAGTTCATGGGTGGCGGTTAAAGCCGTGTACAGTGGTTGTTTGGGGTGTTTGGACGTTGGGCTAGGCTATTAGGCGTTGGGTTAGGGTCTTGGGGTGGTGGTCTCGTGGTGGTGTCGAGGTGGCACACAGTAGAGGCACGGTGGCTCGTGGAGGAGCTTGGCCTATGGGTCTCAAATAGGGAAATGGAGAGGGAGGCTTGGCTGGGTGTTGGGTTGGCCATGGAGGAGCTTAGGGAGGTCAGTAGAGCTTGTGGTGTCATCGAGGTGGCGATACGGTGGTTGGAGGGCGGCAAATCTAGCTGCGAGGTAGAGGAGAAGCCTTGGGAGAGTGAGGGTGCGAGTGGAGGCTAGGGGGCTTGGATGGGCATGGGGAGACTAGGGCGAGGTTGCCGGTGAGAGAGGAGGCTGTTGGTGGTGGTGCACTAGCATGGGGGTGGCTAAGGCAGCGCTACGGGGAGAAACCTGTGGGTTTTGTGCGTGGGTCCAGGAGGAGCTATGGGCTTCAGGTCAAGGGGAAGAGGAAGGAGGTGGTCATGGCGATGTCGTGGTGGTGCTCGGTGGGGCTGGAGGCTGGTGATGGCGACGTATGGTGTCTGTATGGGTAAAGAACCCATGTGTAGAGAGGTGCTCGCGTGAGGGAGAGGGAGCTATCGTGAGGGGCTGGGTTCGGCCGAAGGGTGCTTGCCAGTGTGAGGGGGTGCTGCCGTGGTGTTCGGTGGCCAAGGGTGGTGCATGGCGGCGCTGGGCTGCTTAGGGGAAGAGATCGGGTAGGGAGAGAAGGGCTATCTCGTGAGCTGAGGGAGAAAGGGACGAGAGAGAGGGAAAGGGAAAAGTGAGGGGGAAAGCTAGGGGTTAGGGTTTTAATCCCAATCCTTTACCTTGGGGTCTTCAAAACGATCTAACGATGGAGCTTTAAATACTGATTTGAAAATGCGTAAAGACTAACTTAACTGAAAACACCGAGAGGAATTAAGATAAAACATTATATCATAAATTTGAACTCAACTTTAGTTTATAAAATAATATTCTTTCATCATTACATAAATGATGAAGTTTTGCTAATTACTTTTAAGAGAATAAAATCATCTAATTAAATAGAGTTTTTAACATAATCTAAATCCCATAGTATTTTAAATTACTAAAATCATTTAGATAAAATGATTTTCTACAATTATAATATTTTTGGAGCTCTTCAAAAATATTGTAATTGTCTTACTTAAATTCAGACTTGGTCCAATAATACTGGAAATACCCCATATAAATATTTCCAGGACATTTAAAATATTCGAGAGCTTTAAAACACTGGGCATACTTTAAAAATCAACTACAAACTTTAAAAACACGCCTTCGGGGTTGGCACGCAAGATGAGACTTGCGATTACTAGAGAGAAAGAGTGGACTGTTACATCCTCCCCTCCTTATAATAAATTTCGTCCTTAGAATTTGAGAAGAAGGAGCAGAATGTTACATTATTCCCTCCTTATAATATATTCTGTCCTCAAAATTTGCTCATTGTTAGAGAGAAGAAGGAGCGGGATGATACAAGAACACAGCACATCCATCTGTGGTGTCAGAACTTTGCCCTCCGTTGTGTTTGCCACAAGAGTGGCAACCACTTATGCCTGGATCGAGCACTTTCCATCCTGTTGTGTTTGCTCAGGTGGTGAGAATTATCGCTTGCCATACCTGACCAAACACTTTTGGTTGAGCTCCCACATAAACATTAGATCCAATGGATCTTGTATGATTTGCACGAGCTCCCAAGGGCATTGGGTAGCATTCCTAAGCATGTAATGCAATTAAAGTGCTCACCCCATACCGAATGTGAGGACTTTTGCTGGCAGTGATCAAAGTGCTCACGTCCTTCGGGCGATATCACTTCATTTATTTATTTGAATGCTCTTCCCTAAGAGGAGCACCTTCCGAGGCGAGCTCTTTTGCTTGCCTATCATGATGAGCACTTCACTCGCCTAGGGGTGAGCTATTGTTGCTCACCCCAGTTGTGAGTGCAGACTTTTGTGCACCACGGGATGAGCACTTTGGCAAAGATCACTTATATTTTTTGAATGTTCATCCTTGAGAGGAGTGCTTGTTGCTCACCTCGATGGGACACCCTTTTAGCTAAGGGAAAGCTATTGTTGCTCTCCTCGATGGGACACCCTTTTTGGTTGAGGGCGAGCCATTGTTGCTTGCTCCAGGGTGTGTGAGCACTTTTGCTCATTTAGGTTCGAGAATTTTTTTGTGCCCTGGATTGCGAGCTCTCTATGCTCATGCCCAAGAGAAGAGGTCGAGCATTTTTGCTTACATCGAGTAAAGTTTGAGTACTTCATTATTAGGTAAGGTTAAGTTAATGCAACGCATGGCTTGTGCTCTGTTTGACTCTGGAGCATCACGATCTTTTGTGTCTTTTGTTTGTGTGCAAAGATGTGAATTGAATGTGGATCCTTTGTCTCATAAGGTTCTAGTAGCTATTCCAGACAGGATGATAGTCGAGTGTACGTAAATAGTTAAGGATTGTCCATTGGAAGTCGCTGGTTTAACTTTGACTGGTGACCTAATCGTTTTCCATCTAATGGAATTCGACTTAATCCCAGGGATGGATTGGCTATCAAGGCATTACGCCAAGGTAGACTGATGAAGGAAAGATGTGGTATTCAATTTACCTACCAAAGATAGAACCTATTACCTGGGAGAGGTAATTAAGTTAGTTCCATCGGTAGTAACGACCAGACAAGCTAATAAGAGTTTGATGGGAGGAGCTACTGCTTATCTTGTGGTTCTGACTAGTATGACAGAGGAGCCTAAACTAGTCTTGGGAATATTAATGGTAGAAGATTTCTCCAAAGTTTTTGCCGACGATTTGCCTGGATTACCCCCGGACCAAGAAACATAGTTCGTAATAGAACTAAAGTCGACAATAGCCCCAGTGCACAAATTGTACAATAGTTTAACATATATGATGTAGCCATAAGTTATAACAGTCTCATTTATAACGTAACAACAACATTGACTTAGCCTTGAAAGATAACTACATAAATATTAAACATGGATTTCACTCAGATCACAATGGTCCATTTGTCATGCCTGAAATGAAGATAGAAAGTTGCAATCAATAAATGAAAAAAATTGATAATAAAAAATTAAATACGGTAAAAGTAGAATTTGATTCTTACCAAGAAAGGGGGTTCTATCAACTCCATCCCAACTCTCAAGGAGCATTCGTCTCAGACTCTCAGTCATCAGCAATTATGTTAGGGCTCACAATTAGGTCTATAAAATCATAAAAAATAGAAGTTAGAAACATTAAAAATAATTAAATAATCATTTAAAAGCATATAAACTTACCCGATTCAAGCCTATAACTCTTGGCATCAATGCCAACGGTATCCAGTCCAATGAGCATTTCACTTATCCAATTCAATGTGTAAACGAGGGCCTCCACGGTTGATGGTGACAATGAACTCTGATAAGCATCCAACACGAGACCTCTAGTGCTAAATGTTGACTCTAAGGCACCTGTAGTGACAAGAATGGCTAGCACATCTCGGGCTATACGGGAAATGATTGGATACTTGGTGGAATTAACCTTCCACCAAGTTAATAACTGAAATACATCACTAGGTGCCTCAACAGCTTCCATAAAATATCATTCAACCTCAGATGTACACTGCATAATATTCTTTGTTGCAATGAGTTGATGATACTACTACATAATACGATGACCTCTAACCCCTACGGATTGGTCAGTATCACCTAAGGAAGCTGTCGATCCCATCGGCCTTGAATGTGAGGAGCTACTAGCTACGGATGAAGGCTGACAACTATTGTTGTAGTGATTTATAGGTCATCAATATCACTTTTTAGCACTCTAATAAACTCTTTAGCCTTCACTGCCCCGAGGACATAATTTATCCAAAATCTAGAATGACCAACTTATATCGGAGGTCAAGGATCACAGTCACAAATAGTAATCTATTTATCTTCTTAATATTCCACCAATATTTATCATATTTAGTCTTCATCCTCGTAGCCATACCAGATAACAATCCACTAGAGTCAGCACAACTATTTTCCAAGTGGGAGTGAAGCTCTGAGAGCTCGCTGAAGTACAAGTTCGCAGCCGTATATTTGGATCCAGATATCCGCATGGTTATATGTCATAAAAAATTCTTAAAAATTCAACAAAATACCTCACACTGGTCCAATCATGTGCATCCGGTGCACCGAACCTCTGTCCTGCTGGCTCCAACAAAGAATACCTAATGCCCCCATCCTGGACCTCCATCCGCTCGAACTCTTTTTGGTACTTCTGTGCCACATCCAACATCATGTATGTAGAGTTCCATCGAGTCAGAACGTCCAAGCACAACATACTAGAATATTCAATCTTAAGATCTTCTGCTATTGACTTAAACTTGACAAGCCTTTGGGGGGAACCCCTCACATATCGCACAATGATGCGGACTCGGGTAATGGAATCATCAACATCTTTAAACCCCTCGACAACTATGAGATTGATGATATGAGCACAGCATCGAACATGAATAAACTCGTGGGCCCGAATGACATCATTTTTCACCGTTGTGTTCCGCTTAAACCAATCAATTCTGGTTTCATTGGCACTAGCATTGTCAACTGTAATACACATCAGTTTTCAAATTCCCCAGTCCTTTAAACAATCATCCACCTTCGCCACAATGGATGCACCTTTATGATCCACAATTTCTGTAAAGCCAATAATTCTTTTATGCAAAATCCACTCACTGTCAATGTAGTGTGTTGTGATACACATGTAGCAGACATTCTGTATAGACGTTCACGTGTCAGTTGTAAATGGCACTCTCTAGCCAGTGTTAATAAACATCTTCCTCATCTCCGCCTTGTCTTTCGCATGCCTCTTCATACAATCTCGCATCACCGTATATCGTGATGGAATGGGAAATCGTGGCTCAACAAAGTTTAGAAACTTTCGAAAGCCTCTTTTCTCGACTGTGGTAAAGGGCATCTCATCAGTAATTATCATCTCTGCAAGTATGTCCCTTAACATCTTCTCACTGTATTGAGGGATGACCAATTTCTTAGTCTGTGTACCATCAGTGGCTGTAGAAGTTTGGTAATTGAGGTGGGTCTGATCAATGGTTGTCAATCCCTTCGCGATCTTATATCGTTGGCAACCATCCATTTAGATGTTCTATTAACACACTGGTGCCTTGCTTCTTCGAATGACATCTACAAAGTTGCCCACAGTGATGACATCTTGCTACTGGGTTCGCAATATCACTAGGAATTTTGGTGAAATGCTCCGATGTCCACGACCTTTTTTTAGAAGGTCGTGGTAGTTGATGTTGCTCAATGGGCATCTCCTCCTCTTCGTTGAACATATCATCATCCTCTATATCTACTGGGAGTGGGAGTCGACTACTCGCACAAGATGTAGCTGCTCTAGATGTAGCTACCCTAGATGTGGCTCTAGGGGTGGAAGTATCCACCGGTGTAGGAGCTGTAGCATTGGCATCCGCCACATCCCCTTGTGGATGATCATCTCCACTAGGTCTAGGATCCATATCACAATCAGAGAAGCTAAAAACATAAATTAGAAGCAAAAAATTAGTTTAAAAAATAACTAGGCTAAATTAAAAATTGAGAATGTAGCTTTATTTTAACTGACAACGCATATCCCAACGTCTCAACAGTCAATACCATCTATAGAGCGATTGATTACAAAACTAATTAAACTTGATATCATCGAAGCTATTTTCTTAAGATTTGTATTCAATCGATCACAACAATAGTTTATTTTTTTAATGATTATATGCACGTGTGCAAGAGATAAGTGTTGCTTTTTGTGGTTCTATCAGAATGCCATAAGAAATAGTGCTCTGCAATTGGCCTCTTTGGAGCAACAAAAGGCTGATGTAAATGTATTGAAACTAGCTAAAGATCAGAAGGTTTGTTAGTTGCTTTCAAGAGCTTAAAAAATAACCTGAACATCTCCTTTTCAAGTTTGGAGAAGAGAAATTAGTAACATATTACCATTGAATTTGTAGAGGCAAAAGGAAAAACTCCATAATAGAATAATTCAACTGGAAGGAGCTCGAAAAGAATTAATTAATGTAAGTTCTTTTCCCCCTTAATTGATGAGCTGCAAGAAGCTCTAAAATGCATGCATTTATAAGAATTAAGTAGAAAGAATATATGAAGGACCCTGATTGGCATACTTTTAAATTTGTACAGTTGAAGGGAAAGAGCAGGTGTTATTCTTAAAACTCATAAAATCTGGCTTTGCTATATACTAATCTTGGTTGTAGATTATATTTGTTGTGTGGTAGTGCATTTTGTTTTTCTTAGATGTTGTGTATTTTGCATCCTAAAAAAACATTGTCTGAACATAGGTGCTGCTTACACGTCTGTTTGGTGGTTTGACAATGTCCTCTTATGTAGCTTGTCTGGAATTTGCTTTCTACTATTATGCATTTTTCAATTTGGTCTATGCATGCACTTTGGTACAATTATCTTTTAAGTTTTTTGAAGTTCATGTAATCATCAAGGATTCTATTGCCCTAATCATATGCAGTTTACTAAGAATGATTGTCACCAATCATTTCAGGAAGTTATAAATGATGAAGATGAGAAATTAATAGGTTTGGAGAATGAATTGGGTGATGAAGTTTACAAGGCCATGACTATTGCTTTAATGGAGATAAATGAATACAACCCAAGTGGACAGTATATAACATCTAAATTGAGCTCAGTAAATAGATCGAATTCTTGTTGTTTTCATTTACATCTGAATTTTTGAGTACCATTTACAAGTTACAATCTTGATTTTTGAAGGAGTAACATCTCCTACACATTTTATCAAACACATTGCATGCATACAACACAACTTACAAACACAATACAAATTTTATCAAACACATTTCCTTATTACAAATTTACAAAATAAATTCACAAGAATCACAACAATTAATCCCAAAACAAACTAATTCCAGGCAATTAAATTCCAACAGCATGGAAAAAAAGAATTCATAAAATTAAATTGCTTGATTTAATTTTAGGGCTCGGAATCGGGTACTCTCATCGTAGGCTGAAGCTGAACGAAGGCTGAAGCTCGGAATCCTGTTGCGCACTACGAAGGAGCAACGAGGAATGGTGGCAACAGAGAGGGAACGAGGCGACGAGGTCAAGGTTCACTGGTTCAGACTTGAGACTTGAGAGAGAAGGAAGAAGGGAAGGGGGTCTTGCGTTTTGGACCCCCCGTGTGATGAAACGACGTTGTTCCACATTGTTGTTTAATATTTTTTTTTTTAAAAAATTGGAGTTGGACTTCGGACTTCGAACTTCAACTCCGACTCCGACTCCCTATTCGGAGCTACTCCGAACTCCGACCACTCCGACTCCGTCGGAGTCGGAATTGGAGCGGATGTCGGTCAGAGTCAAAATTTTCAGAATTTTACACAGCCCTAGATCGTATTCGTCTTCGTGAGGAGGGTCAACCCATAGAGGACAGTGAACTCGAGATAGAACATAAGCTGAACGAGATGCGGGTGAATATGTATTTTGACTACAATTTGGATGCAATATTCAACATGTCGCAAAATTTGGTGACAAAAGAAGAAAATGAAGTGCCATCCCCGTCATTGATATGAACCCGCGGGAAAGGAATCCCTTGAACCCACAATCAATTTGAAAACTCTCTAGGAAAGCCAAAATCAAGTTAATGGATGGAGAACCTAAATCCGATGAGAACTCTTTTTAAGAACCTAGATTATATTAAAATCTAGACCTGTTGAAGAACACGTCTCAAGAACCCAGATTACAAAAGAGGAACGCCACAAAGGTTGTGATTTACCTTTGATAAGTTCAAAAATTCAATTAAGAACAAGAGGAGATAAACTCAACTCACAATGAACAAATTCATCAAATTTCATAAACTGATTAAAATGAGGCTACAAAGAGTATTTAAACCAAAACCTAATTAAAACCCTAGCCAAAATAATACCCCATCTTCCAAAAGTACCCCTAAGTGAACAGTGTCGCGGCTACAGTACACGCTACAGTAACTCGGCTACAGTAACCCTAACCTTAGTTCAATAAAATAATAACTTTCCCAACATGCCCTTGCATAGGCCCCCTTAAGTGATTCCCATAATAAACTCAATTATTCTAAACTAATAAAATAGGTCATTTAAATGAATAAAATAAGATGAAAGCCTTCAAGTGCCCAAAGCCTTTAAGTCAAGTTATTGCCCTCCTCCATAACTAATCAAATGAATCAAATATTAATCTTCATCCTTCAAGCCCGCGAACTTGTATTTGGTCCATCTGGAACTTGCAACATATCTTTAAGACTAGGTCCACCTTGGTTCCCATCATTCCCCCTCTCCTCAAAAGGACTTGACCTCAAATCTCCACCTGGAACAAAGGAAAAAATGTTAGTAACATTATCATTAATTTCATATGCATTATCATTAATTTGTTCAAGAATTTGAAAAATCCATCCAAACTACTCCTGTTGTCAATAGATAAAGGCATTAAATCTAAAAGAGTAAATGGATTAAATCTATAAACAATTTCAAAAGGAGAATATAAAGTGGTAGTATGCATGGTCCTGTTATATGCAAACTCTATAAATCCATCTATAACCACAAAAATAGAATCTTTACTCCTTTCTTTCCTAGGCCGTCCCAAAACAAAGTCCATAGATATGTCTACCCATGACTCATTAGGAACAGGTAAGGGTGTATACAACCCAAGTGGCAAAAAATTAAATTTGGCCTTTCTACATGTAATGCACCTGCCACAAATGCGATTGACATATTTCTTCATCTTAGATCAACATAAATGTTCATGCAAAGTGTCTAAAGTTTTCTTGACACCAGAATGACTACTCTAATTATATGAAAACTCAATGAATGGCAAGCAATACTCCCACAAATGTTCATGCAACATGTTAATGAATGACAAATGATACTTCCACAAACGTTCATGTAACACTTCAATGAAAGGCAAATGATACTCCCACAAATGTTCATGCAACACATCAATGAATGAAAAATGATACTTCCACAAATGTCCAAGCAACACGTCATTGAATAGCAAATGATATTCCCAAAAGCATTCATGCAACACAACAAAAGTCTTCCTTACACCAAGGTTACCCAACAAACCACCAAGTCCATCACACATAAGCAACTTACACATAAAACTAGTAGGCACACAAAATCTATTCTTTCTAAATAAGTACCAATCTAATTTATAGAACTTACCAAATGATGCTTTCTCACATGTTCTATACACACTATCAAAGTCATCATCATTAGCATGCAATTCCTTATCATATTCAAGTCTCAACAATTTTGCATCTAAAATTAAGACAAGGACATACCTTCTTGCTAAAGCATCAACCACAAAATTTTTCATACCTTGTATGTATTTGAATACATGAGGAAAAGTCTCAATACAATCCTCCCGCTTAGTACGTATTCTAGTCAACAACTTACCTTATCCCTTTAAGTGTGTCAAGGACTCATGTTCTTCTAAGAAAGGTCGGTTAGGAATTGTTGCACCTGGTACAAAATCAATGTAGTGCTCTATCTCCCTAATAGGTGGCAATCCACTAAATACACCACTAAGAAACACGACCTCGTATCCCTGCAACAAAGAGACAATAATACTAGGCAAACATACGTCAAGTTCATTAGGATTAAGACTCGCCTTAGCATAAAAACTCACTTTTCTCTTTGTTTTTCTCTCACTTTCTTCACACTCTATTTTCTTTCCACTCTCTTTTTCTTTTTCACTCTCTTTTTCCCTTTTACACTCTTTTTTCTTTTCACTCTTTTTTTTTCTGTCACTCTCTTTTTCTTTATTTTTTTTTGTACTCTCGATCTCACAATTATTTTTCAACTCATTCTCTCTCTTACTTGAGGTCTTAGTCTCACCCTCTTCTTTTTTCTCTGTCATTTTTCTCAATCTCACATTCACTCTTGCTTTTTAGCTTAATCTCACTTTCACTCTTGCTTTTTAGCTCAATCTCCTTTTCACTTTTTCTTTTTTGATCACTCTCATTTTCACTCTTTCTTGTTTGATCAACCTCATTTTCACTATTTCTTTCTTGAGCAACCTCACTTTTCAGTTTCAATTGGTCCCCATGGACTTGTGTTGGAGTTAAAGGAGCAAATTTGATTGTTTTTCTATCCTTTTCAAAACTGTACATGTTCCTTAACCCATCATGGATCACATTTCCTATCAAACTGCCACAATTTCCCCAACAAAATATGGCTAGCATGCATAAGCACTACATCACAAAGCACCATATCCTGGTATTTCCCAATTGAAAAAGAAACTAGCACTTTCTTATTTACCCTAACCTCCCCACAATCACTCAACTACTGCAACATGTATGGTCTAGGGTGTTTTAAGATAGGTAAATTTAATTTCTCAACTAAAGTGGTGCTAGCCAAATTAATACAACTCTTCAAATCAATGATCATACTACATACTTTGTTGTTGATGTGGCATTTAGTATGAAAAATGTTCTCACTCTGATGCTCTGTATCATCCATCTTAATTTGTGTATCGAGTGCAAGCCTAGTAACAAGAGAATCACCATACTCTTCTTTCTCATACCATTTTCAACACTAGACTCACGTCGCCTCCTATCTCTCCCCACCTTGTAGATTTCTAATCACTACTTCTTGATGATCCATCTTATCCCTCACTTCACCCAACACAAAATTCAACCGCTCAAACTATTGTTGCATGGCTTGCAACACAAAGGAAGAATTATCTGCTCTCCCCCTTGGTGATGAGCTACTCCGATGAGACATTATAAGGTGTTGCACAAAAGAATGTTAGTGGTAAAAAGAAAACCTCACACACTCCCTTACGTGTTTACACTCGAATAATGGCACTACACTCATGTTTCACTCTTAATTGACTTTTTCCCGATAATAGTCTCACCCTCTCTTGCCTTTTATCTCAAGAGTTTTCCCACTCAAGTTCTTTAAGAACTAATTGAACACAATCAAGAGAAAGCAACCTTGTTTTATCCCAATTAGTAATTAGATCCAAGAAACAAGAACAAGAAAAACATGGAAGGAATAAAAATGACACGAGAATCAAGGAAGTTATACGAATGAAAGAGTAACAATAAGACAAGATACCAACTTTAGTGTTTATGCAGCAGCCCCTTTGATGATAATGTTCAATCAACAAATTTTTTTCTTTCATTTTTTTGTAACTATGTAGCAACGTTTGAATATGCTACCTTTTCTTTTCCTCTTTTTTTTTTTTTTTTTTTGAATTTCCTTTTCTTTTCCTTTCCTGTCTTTTCTTTTCTTTTCTCCTCTTCTCGCAAAAGAAGAGAAGATAATCAATTATGAAATTCTCAATTGTGAAAATCAAGCAATTGAATTCAAGCACGTAAGAATTGACAACGAAATAGAAGAGAATCAATGGAACGGCACTCCAAGTAATGGAGAAACTTAGAGATAAAGGAAACCCTATAATTTTGAAACCCTAGGATGATGCAAATTTCAACCAGACCAAAAACACTAAGAGGCAGCCTACTTTTTGTTTCAACTTTTTTTTTTTTTTTTTTGCAACCCTAGAACAATGAAGCCCTAGAATCAAAATTAAAGATATAATAATTAAAAGATAGAATCAGACCTGATTGGAAACCTTGCTCTGAATACCAAATGATATAAACCCGCGGGAAAGAAATCCATTGAACCCATAATCAATTTGAAAACTCCCAAAGAAAGCCAAAATCAAGTCAATGGATGGAGAACCTAGACCCGATGAGAACTCGTTTCAAGAACCTAGATTATATTAAAATCTAGACCCGTTGAAGAACAATCTCAAGAACCCAGATTACAAAGGAGGAACGCCACAAAGGTTGTGATTTACTTTTGATAAGTTTAAAAGTTCAATTAAGAACAAGAGGAGATAAACTCAACTCACAATGAACAAATTCATCAAATTTCATAAACTGATTAAAATGAGGCTACAAAGAGTATTTAAACCAAAACCTGATTAAAACCCTAGCCAAAATAATGCCCCATCTTCCAAAAGTACCCCTAAGTGAACAGTGTCGCGGCTACAGTACGCGCTACAGTAATCAGCTACAGTAACCCTAATCCTAGTTCAATAAAATAATAAATTTCCCAACATGCCCTTGCATAGGCCCCCTTAAGTGCTTCCCATAATAAACTCAATTATTATAAACTAATAAAATAGGTCCTTTAAATGAATAAAATCAGATGAAAGCCTTCAAGTGCCCAAAGCCTTTAAGTCAAGTTATTGTCCTCCTCCATAACTAATCAAATGAATCAAATATTGATCTTCATCCTTCAAGCCCGCAAACTTGTATTTGGCCCATCTGGAACTTGTGGGCCTTGTTTCCCATCAGTCATCATCTAAGGATTCCATGGCAGCTAGTAATAGAGGTAAAATAGAGTATATTCTTGTAGCAAGTTGTTCTCAGTTGATGGTTATGATGCCGATTTTGAGGTCGAAATCTTTTCTTAAGGGGGGATGTGACAACTCGGGCCTAGCCAAGTCCTCGCCTGTATTAAGTCACCATGTTATGCCTAAGTTGGTTCGTGCATAAGGTTTGGAGTCCTTAGAAAACCTTGGGATTTTTTTACTTAAATATTTACCATAGTGTGTTCGGCATCTAAGCCCATAAGAGAGGCCTAGTAGGCCTTAGGATTTTGGCTAGCCCTATTGTGCTAAGGCCTAAAACCCTAATGGAACAAAAGGGCACACACCCAACACATCGAACAGTTAGGCCACTTGTCACACATTTAAGGCCCAATGAATCTGAACCAAATATTGGGAAGAAGGGTGACAGAATTAAGGTTTGGTATAGCCTAAAAGCTTTAGCACGCCATCCATGGCAAGAACATCAAATTTTGACACCTATCACACATGAAGAAGTGTAGGAGGATTTTCTAGGAGAAAGCGATCGTGAGGTGCCTAGGGAAGACATGGGTCACTTGGCCAATGCACCCACTCACCAACCACCCACATTTTTGCATGACACTAGTCAAAGCCATGTAAGTTCCAAGAAGATTTGCAAGGGAACGTGGTCATGGGAAGGTCAAGAGACTAAGGCACCTTCCACCAACAGATTAGGGTTTCAGCCAAGAGTTGTTCATGCCTACCTAAGACGTTCCAATCACCTTGTTACCAAGTGTCGCACATGCATTCAAAAAGCAGACTTTCTAGAAGAATAGTATGACTAAAAGTGGAGGAGGTGCATGGGATAAAACAAAAACCCTAGTCCCTAGGTTTCAGCCACTACACCACTCTCCCTCACACATGCTAGATGTCACTCACTTAGAAATTCTAGAATAAAGTTTATGCGGAAGAGGAAAGGATCCACACGCTACCCCAAGTACCTAGAAAAGAGGAAATGTCAATTGGAAAATCGAGATGGACGGCAAAGAGGCACAAACACACATCCCTACAAATCACTTGCCACTTGGCAAGCATGCATACTCCTAAGAAGCAAGAGTCTAGGATTTGGGTTGTGACAAATTACCAACACTCCTCAAAAGGTTCAATGAACCTAGATCACTTTGTGTCACACTCCTAAGGGCACTTAGGGAATTTGGATTTCTTAAACTAGAAGGCAAGCCACTGGTCACTCAAGCTACAAAAGTCACTTGGACTTCCCAAGGAAGAACAATCCTGAAAAAAGGGGAAGAGTTTCGATGGAGGGTAAGAGACTAGTGACACATGGCATACATGCATCCAACTTTTGTTGACTCCCTGTAATAGCCCACTAGAAATTCACTGGTGGAATTTCTATTGACTTTAGGAACCTCGTGAAAATCTCATAAATTTTTACGATTTGACCAATCGCACAAGTTTTAGTCTATCAACATAGTCAGTGTTATCACTCACTATGGTGTTAGAAATATGAGTTGAATTATTTGAGATAGTTAGTAGAGTCAAAATGCGTTATCATCTACGCCATTCGACTTAGTTGATTATTTATGATTTTATGGCGTAATAACTCATTTTCATAATTTTGGACAAAACGCTGTTCGAAATTGTGAAATTATTTTTAGGGGCACTTCAGGGTTGAATTTCGATAAAAGATTTTCAGTATAGGTTAATATGAATATTTAGGATTTTTTAGTACTAAGTTTATTATATATTTTTTGGAGTGAATAGTAATCTCGATAAGCATGCCCAGTGTAGTATTTTCAAAATCACAGTATGGAATGTCTAAATTAGGTTAGAGAAGTTTTATTTAGACAATTGGCAAGATCTTAGCCACACATAGTGAATAGTATTAGATACTTGGCACCATGAGGAACCATTAGATGGATTTGTGAAGGAAATCAAGATGTGAGATCATGCCACCTAAGTAAAGCTTTGTTTCATCTGATCAACCAAATTGTGCCAGACCAAAAAGGATTTCAATCCTAGTGAAACCCTAAATGATTGGGATCCAATTGAAACCCCAAAATTTTGGTTGAAACTGAAACCCTAAATAGTTTCCCCAAACCCTATAGTTGGCCTCCAAACCCTTTCTAATCCGATTTCTAGCATTGTGTTTAATCACTTGATTAAATCATTTTCACATGTTATTAATTAATCAAATCCTTGTTATGACATCATTATCCAACCTTTTCAACCTTGAAAATTTGATTGAGCCAAGAAAAATTGGATTTGGGCTTGATAGCATCTCAAACCCTAACCAAACTCCCTTTAAACCCTAAATTGAAGCCCACTTGGTTGAGGCCCACTAAGGCCCACGAATTTGGCCACCTTGGTAAAGCTTCTTGAAGAAGTTTTCTCCCCCACATGGCAGACCATCCACTGCCATTGGCTACGCCCAATACTGCCTTGGTGTGAAGGAGAAATCCACCCCATCAACCTCCATATCTCACAGCTGCGGTAGGCAGTCCTCACTTCTCTCTATTATCCTCTTTATGTCACATAGCCACCTCCAACCAAGGGTCATTCAACCCATTAAATTCCCCCTCTAGAATTATAAAGTTGTGCAAGACATATTTCACTCCCTTTTATCACTTCTTCACCCCGTTCTTAGAGAGAAACTCAAAAGAGCTCTCTCGGGCAGATTTATGGGTCTCTTTGCGTGGTGATTTTTGACCTCTTGTAAGTATTTCTGCTCGATGAATCCTTCATAATAGTTGTTCGTCTTTGAGTTTAGTTTCCGTTTATATCTTATTCATCTCATTCCATGCTCATTTTGTTGGTAAAAAGTATTTTTAACCATTGAAAGGTCATTCTGGACGTGAACCTAGAGAGTATGTTATGTTTTGGAATTTTTGACCAAGCTAATAGACATATCATGGTCCAAAAATTTTATGGAGTGTTTTTAGCATGTGTTTATGAATGTTCATTGAGGTTTTGTTGCATGAATAAAGCTTTTGATCATAGATTTCCTTAGATTTAGAAACTTGAAAACTGGAAGTGGAAAAACAGTTTTTATTTTGTGAAAGTTTGAATATTTCATGGTTTAATCTTATTCCAAAGGCTTTGATATTTTTATTTGATGATCTTGAGCCTCTTATATATATGTTAGGATGTTATTTTGAATATATTTAGTATTAGTTTTAAGGATATGATTTTTCTATACAAGAGAATTTTGGTTAGACCTAAGATTTGACTTTTTGGGTTAGATCCATGTTTTATTGTGTTTTAGCCATGTAATTTTAGGTTTAATGTTGGATATTCTTTAGGAGACATTTTTAAACCATGAGATGTTTTATTTTGAAGATCAGATGTCTTTAGACCATGGATCAAGAGATTGATCAAAGTTAGTTTAGAGAAAAGTTTTTGTTTTGGACTAAGTGTAAAACCAAAAACTCCAAATGTTGTTTTGTGATTGGTGACTTTTGTTTGATGATTTTAAGTATGGTTGATCTTAGGATGATGTTATGATGTGTTAGAAATAAGATTTGATGTTTTGGAAATCTTGGAGATGTTTTTATTACGGTCAAAACTTGTGATTTAAGGGTTTACTTTTTGTTAAAAAGTTTGGGTCTTTTTACAAAAAGTTTGGTGTTGATGATTAGCTTTATCTTAATGGATATTTTAAGTGTGTTTTTAAACTTAGGATTGGAAGATCTTTGTGTCAAAATTTTGGTTTAATCATGGGTTTTGAAGATGGAAGAAATTAGAAAAAAAAAACAAAAAATCAAGGAAAAAATCCTATAGATGTTTCGGCCATAGTGAGTTTTCCATAGTTGTGAATGGTTTTAAATTTTTCTGAATTGATATTTGAGTTTAGTACAAAATTTACATGAGGAATGTAAATTTTGGTAATTTTTGGAGTTAGGATGTGAAATCTTTAAGTTAGGGGTAAAATGGTCATTTTTTCACATGTAGATTGTAAAATGGTAATTTTACTCTAAGTTATCCCTTTTCAGTTTACTGTGTATATGTGATGGGTAAGGGAACTACAATTTATGTTCGTATGTTGTTATATTTGTCATGTCATCACATGTTTGTCTATTACACGAATTATTCTGTCATGAAATACTTATCTGTTACACAATATATTATGTCTCATGTTACTATCTATTGCAAGTATGTCACATTACGTATACCATCTATTACATGTGTTGCCATGTAATAAAATATTGCATGTTACTTGTATGTCATGTTATGAAATATTGTCTGTTACATTTATCTCTTTAGATTTCAGGTCTGTCGTCTTATGTTCATGTCACGATACACTATGTCAAGACTTCTGTCTTTTTGTATTCGTTTCATCTCGTCTCGAATACAGTTTGTATATCTTAAGAACAGTCTTGTTAAGTTATTCATGTCAATCATGACTCTAAGAGCTAGAATAGGGTAATATCCTAGTGAAACTCCTTTGTTCACGCTGGAGTGTCTAAATAGGTGCGAAATTCCTTGGATTGATGAAGTACAGTCAATAGGTTGCGAATGGGGTCTAACTAGCTGGTCACCAGAGCGTGTCAGGCACTAAAGCAGATGGTGCCACATTTTATTTTACGTGTGTCTACAGCAAGTGTGGCACAAACAATTCATGGGGCCACAACAACTGTGGAGCATACATTACATGAAACACAGTAATTGTGACACACAGAATACGTGGCGCCACAACAACTGTGGAGTATGTATTAACGCACTCACAGCTGGTATATACACATGTGTTGTAATGCAGTAATCTGCAGGGACACAACGCTTAAGGGAACCCGTGTAGCACACATATGGTCACTTTATTAATTAAGTTTATTGAATAAGATTCACAGTTCGTGTATTTCACGTTCAAGTCATGTTTCACTTTATGTTATGTTCAAGTTTATGTTCATGTCAAGTTTCAAGTTTATGTCACGTCAAGCTATGTTTCAAGTTCAGTTCAAGTTATGTCAACTCATGTCATGTTATGTCAACTCATGTTATGCTTATTATTTCATGACATGTTACGTCAGGTTATGCTATGTTTATTATTGACTTTGATTGTGCATTCATGACTTTATTGCCATGCATGCATCATTAATCTGTGTTGAAGTTTTCTATTAACTTGTTGAGATTTGTAATCAATTCTCATCGTGGTATTCCCAACTATCATTCCTCCCGAATGATAGGCGATTTGTCAGGATCAGAGTAGGGAGCGGACACAAGTAGACTAGAGGAGGTTGACTAGATGCCGCAGACAAGACGCGGAGCTTATAGCTTCCGTAGTTAGTTTGTTGGACAATATTCTGGCCTCGTTTTCTAATTACGTGAGTTACTCGATGAACTAGTCCAATAGTGTATTTTGGTAATGTAAATATGTAGTCTGGTCTCCCATGTTTTGAGATTATAGTCTTTTGAGACTCGTACTGTAACCATAGATATTTATTTTGTTAAGTATGAACGGATTACGCTTTAATTAATTGAGATATTATAAGTTTGGTGTATAGTATTGCTAAAAAAAAATTATCTGTTGAGAATATTGCATAATGCTAGATGCATGTTAGGAACATTACATCTTATATGTCATGAACGGGGGCAAGTAACCTTGTGTTGCATGTCCCGACGCCTCGGATGTCCATCCAATCCCAAGCGGAATTTGTGGGCGTCACACTCCCCATGTCATGTGAAGGTGGGAACTTGGGGATCTATATAAGAGGTAGCTCAAGGGCCGACACCCAAAGGAGACACACCCTGGATAGAAGCTCAGCACTTCACTTTCTCACCATTTCTCTCCATCCAAACGCCATCTACACTCTACCATATCTACCCACCCAACGACACGAAGGCAAAGAGGAGCAAGGAACCCATGTTGGAAGATTACCCACATGATAACACCCACTACATCTCTACACGCTCCTTTATTGAAACACACATTCATGGGGATTCTCTTGGACAAATAAAGGGTTCGGTTTGGGTGAAGGAACACACACTCCATCCCGAGGTTTGAAGAGAATTGAAGGATATCATTTGGTTGTTTCAAAAAACCATGAAGAACTAGGGTTTTTCCTCAAAAGGAAGACCGAACCACCATTAGCATATACACGTGAGTATGAGATCTTTGAAAGGGAAAGAGACCCGGCCACCACTTTGAGTTCAAACTAGGGTTCCATTCTGTATAGAGTTTTGACCTTAAAATTAAAGACCAAATACATGGAAAGTCTTTCTAGTCATGGATTAGGTTTCACAAACCTTGGGGGAGTAAAGCCTAGACACAACACACACACCTACACCAATTCAGACTAGGGTTTGTGTTGATTACTACGTCTAATAGTTCAAATTATATTTTCAGCTTGCTTGATCATGAAACTTGTATTGCTTTGGGTATTTGTAAGTGCACTCTAAACCTACTTTGGATAATGTTTGTATATGCTGAGTGGACTTTGCATTCTTATGTGCTATCATATGAACTAGTTGATTAATGATAATCACTGGCTATGTAATGCCTTGTCATAAGATTTGCATGATGTTTTTGCTATATTTACTTGTTCATTGTGTTTTCGGGTATGCTTAGAAATATTGGTTCAAGTTGTTTGCTATAACATGTTTGTGTAAGTCTCAAATGATTCGAACATGCATATGTTTTCGGGTTTAAGATATTGTGTGTTATATGGTTACATGTTTCTCGACATTTACATGTTCACATTATGTATGAAAAGAAAATGTCACAAGTTTATGTCACATGCATTTGGGTTGTGTACCATTTTCAAAAAAAATAGTCTGTACATATTTTATCATGACCCCAAATGCTAGGATAATGGAATGTCCTGGTGGAACTCCTCTGTTCACTCTAGAGTGCATAAATTGGAGTGGTAGCCCCTGGGTCGACAAAGTACGTTGGCTATCCTTGAATGGATCCTTATGGAAAAGATACCGGAGCGTGGTAGCACCTAAAGCTAGTGGGTGTCAAATGTGTTATATGCGGTGAAGGCAAAATGGCGAGCTACTGCATAGTAAGGATATTGACGTAGCGACCACGGTCAAGTGAGCCCTTGGATGATGCGGTAACTAGCGGGGAACCAACGGTATAAGGGTGTTGTAAGGTATCCAAATTATATGTTACAAGAAGTGAATAGGGCAATGAGTTAAAGATGTGTTATATGTATATTGTTCAATGTGCAAAATGGAAAAATATGTTTATTTGAAAAGTCAATGCATGTTTGAAAAAATCAAATTGCATGAACTAAGTTTTGTGTCAAGTATATGTCCATGCATTCATTTCATGGTTTGCTTTTATATGCCTATGTTATCTGTTGCATGTTGTTTGTTTATTTACTGAGATTTTTCGAAATCTCACCGTGGTAGTTTCCACTATTATTCTCAACCCAGGATGGTAGAAGTTGTTAAAGGACAAAAGACCAGGTATGGGGAAGTGCAAGAGGCCAGCAGCCCGGATAGTCAAGGAGGCCTCGAAGAGCCCTGAGCGATCGGAGGAGCCATCATTAGTGGAAAGGTTGGAAGCCACTAATTAATTCATAATTGAAGTGCTACAACTCTTTAAGGAGTTGAGGAAGATAATCAACCAGGACAAGGTGAAGTAGAGAAGGCCTTGTAGGCTTTTGAGATGGATTCTAAAAGAATTTGTAGTGAAAAGAGGGCCCTCTTGTATTTTGGGATATTTAAACAATGAAATCTTTTATGATATTTAGTCTTTGTGGTACCATGATATTTAGCAAAATTGCTCTAAATCTTACTTAGATTTACATGAAAATCCACTGTGATTTATTGCATCCTGCTCAAATACAATAGGTGCATTGCATCTTAATTATCATGTACGGGGGTATATAGCTTTAAGTTACATGTCTCGATATTTCAGTCACCATCCAATCCCAAGCGGGGGAAGGGGGCATGATGTGTAACAGCCCGCTAGAAATTCATTGGCGGAATTTCTTTTGACTTTAGGACTCTCGTGAAAACCCCATAAGTTTTTACGAATCGACCTATTGCATAGGTTTTAGTCTGTCAACATAGTCAGTGTTATCACTCACTATGCTGCTAGAAATATGAGTTTTATTTATTTGAGGTGGTTAGAAGTGTCAGAATGCATTATGGTCTACGCCATTAGACTCGGTGGATTATTTAGGATTTTATGGCACAATAGCCTATTTTCATAATTCCGGACGAAACGTCTGTTGAGAATTGTGAAATTATTTTTAGGGGCACATCGAGGTTGAATTTCGGTATAATATTTTCACTGTAGGTTAATATGAATATTTAGGAATTTTTAGTGTTAAGTTTATGATTCACTTTTTCGAAGTGAATAGTAACCTCGGTAAGCGCACCAATTGCAGTGTTTCGAAATCACAGTGTGGAATGTCCAAATTGGATTAGAGAAGTTTTATTTGGACACTTGGCAAGATCTTAGCCACACTTAGTGAATAATATTAGACACTTGGCACCATGAGGGATGTTTGTTGGATTTGAAGGAATCAAGGTGTGAGATTATGCCACTTAAGCAAAACCTTGTTTCATCTGCTCAACCAAATTGTGCCAGACCAAAGAGGTTTTCAATCCTAGTGAAACCCTAAATGGTGGGAATCCAATTGAAAGCCCAAAAGCTTTGTTGAAATCGAAACCCTAAACGGTTTCCCCAAAACCCTAAAGTTGGCCTCTAAACCCTTTCTAATCCGATTTCTAGTATTGTGTTTAATCACTTGATTAAATCACTTCCACATGCTATTAATCCTTCAAATTTGTGTTAGAACATCATTATCCAACCTTGTTAACCTTGAAAAATTGATTGGACCAAGTGATATTGGATTTGGGCTTGATAGCAACCCAAACCCTCTTTAAACCCCAAATTTTAGGCCCATTCGGTTTAGGCCCTTTAAGGCCCACGAATTTGGTCACCATAGGATTGCTTCATGGCTAAGTTTTGTACCCCCACTTGGCTGGCCAGATCTGTACAAGAAGGTCCTAGAAGGTTCTAGAAAGACAAAGCAAAAGGGCCACCTCACTCTTTCACTCTCACACTCCACCTTGAGAAAAGATCTTGGTCTGATTTTTATGAGAAGAAAAGGCCAACACTCAACCATTCATTCAGTCCTATCACTTTACATAGCTTGTGTAAGAAGCTCTTCAGTCCACTTCCCACGAAAAGCAGCTCTCCTTTACACTTTTCCTTCATAGAACACAAAAGACACTCTCGGACAGTTTTTCATACCTCTTTTGAACGCCTATTTCGAAGATTTTGTAAGTGTTTTCTCGCCAATATTCCTTCATGAAAGTTCTTTCTTTTGGAGTCTAGTTTACGTGGATAACTTATTCGTTCCATTTGGATATCATTTGATTGGTCAAAAGTTGTTTAGACCCCGGAAAGGTCATTCTGGGCGATAAACTGGAGAGTGTGTTATATTTTGGAGTTTTTGACCAAGCTAATGAATAGATCTTGGTCCGAAATTTTTATGGAGTACTGTTAACATGTGTATATGATTATTGGTTGAGGATTTGTTGCATGATTAAAAGTTTTGGTGAAATATTTTCTTAGGTCTAGAAACTTAGAAACTGGAAGAGGAAAAACAGTTTCTGTTTTGAGAAAGTTTAAATCTTTTATGGTTTAATCTTATTCCAATGGCTTTGATATTTTTATTGGAAGATCCTAAGCATCTTATATACATGTTAGAATGTTATTTTGAAGATATTTGAAGTTAGTTTCGAACATATGAAATTTTATGCAAGGAGATATTCGGTTAGGCCAAAGTGATGATGTTCTTGGCTAAATTTATGTTTTGGTTGATGTTTACCCATGTGATCTTGAGTTTGAAGCTTGGATCTGTTTTAGGACACCTTTTTGAACCATGTGATGTTTTGGTTTGAAGATCACTTCTTTATAAGTCATGGATCAAGAGGTTGATCAAAACAAGTTAGAAACAAAATTCTGTTTTGAACTTTGAAGAGAAACCAAAAAGTTTCAAGTATGGTTTTAGTGATTTTGATGACTTTTGTTCATGATTCAAAACATGATTGTTCTTAAGAATATGTTATGAGTGTGGTAGAAGAAAAATTTTGGTTTAATCATGAGTTTCGAGATTTGAAAGAATTACAACAAAAAGCAAAGGAAATAGCCTTGTAAGCTTCGGCCATATAGAGTTTTGATGATTGTGTTTAGTTTTAAATTTTTCTGAATTGATTTTTGAGCTTAGGACAAAATTTACATAAGGTATGTAAATTTTGGTGATTTATGGAGTTAGGATGCAAAATCCTTATGTTAGGGGTAAAATGGTCATTTTCCCACATGTAGAGGGTAAAATGGTAATTTTACTCTAAGTTGATATTTTTTCCATATTCCTAATTGTCAGTGATTAAGTTCTAATTTTTAGAAATCACTACTTTCAGTTTCCCGTGATCGCACTTGAGTTTTGCCTCGAAGCGCGAAGATCGAGGTAAGTTAGCTTTTAACTTACTATCAATTTAATGTGTATGTGTGATAAGTAAGGGAACTAAATTGTATGTATGCATGTTATCATATGTGCCATGCCAAGTCATTACATATTTATCTGTTACACAGAATTTATTCTGTCATGAATTATTCATCTGTTACACAAGATATTCTGTCACGTATTGCTATACATGCTATACATTGCAAGTATGTCATGTTAAGTTAAGTATGCCATCTGTTACATGTATTTCTTGTCATGTAATATTCATTGTCACATGTTACGCCACGTTAAGAAATGTTGTCTGTTATATGGTATGCCATGTTACGAAATGTTGCATGTTACATGTATGACATGTTATGAAATGTTCTCTGTTACATTTATGTCTCGAAGTATGTCATGTCTGTCGTCCTACGTTCATGTCACGTTATGTTACGTCAAGATTTCTGTCTTTTATGTCACGTTCATGTTACGTCACGTTACGAAATGTCATGTCTGCCAGTTAAGTCATTCATGTCAATCACGACCCTAAGCGCTAGGATGGGGTAATATCCTAGTGGAACTCCTTTGTTCACGCTGGAGTGTCTAAATAGGTGTGAAATTCCCTGGGTTGACGAAGTACAGTCAACAGGTTGCGAATGGGGCCTAATTAGCTGGTCACCGGAGCGCGCCAGGCACTAACGCCGATGGTGCCACACATTATGTTACGTGTGTCCACAGCAAGTGTGGCACAAACAGATAAGTCATGGGGCCACAACAACTGTGGAGCATGAAGTATGGGGCCACAACAACTGTGGAGCATACACTACGTGAGACACAGCAATTGTGACACGTAGAATACGTGGGGCCACAACAACTGTGGAGTACGTATTAACGCACTCACAGCTGGTATAGAAACCTGTGATGTGATGCGGTAATCGGCAGGGACACACGGCTCAAGGGGACCTGTGTAGCACCCATATGGTCATGTTAATGATTAAGACTATTGAATAAGATTCCAAGTTCAAGTCATGTTTCACGTTATGTTACGTTCAAGTTTACGTTCACGCAATCATGGTAATCCCATGAGACAAGAATATGTTTCAAGTTCATGTTATGTTATGTTCACGTTCACGTTATGTTCCAAGTTCATGTTATGTTATGTTCACGTTTACGTTATGTTCCAAGTTCACATTTATGTTATGTCATGCTCAAGTTCAAGTTCAAATTATGCATGTTCACGTTCATGCTATGTTTCAAGTCCATGTTATGTTCCAAGCTCACATTCATGTTATGTTTCAAGTCACGTTCATGCTAAGCTTCAGTTTCAGTTTAAGTTATGCCAGTTATGTTATGTTGTATGTCAAGTTATGCTATGATTACTTATGATTTGATTATGCATTCATGCTTTTACTGCCATGCATGCATCATTAACCTGTGTGGAAGTTTCCTGTTAACTTGCTGAGATTTGTAATCAAATCTCACTGTGGTAGTCCCAACTACCATTCCCCCGAATGGTAGATCTTTTACAGGATCTGAAGGAGAATCGGGAATCGACCAACTGGAAACGGTCACCTAAGCGACGATGCGATGTAGGTGTTCGTACAGTAGTTACCTCAGATTACTACTTGTATTTGTGGAGTTCAATCTCCATCACTCTTTTGATCACAACCTTTTCGGACTAGTGTTGTGATATCAGTTTTTGAGTATGTCATTATGTATGAAGAATGTTTTAAGTATTTGGGATATTTCAGTTTGGTGCATAGTATTGCTGAAGAAAAAAAAAATTATCCGCTGCGAATATTGCATAATGCTAGATGCATGTTAGGAATATTGCATCTTATATGTCATGAACGGGGGCAGGTAACCTTGTGTTGCATGTCTCGACGCTTCAAATGTCCGTCCGATCCCAAGCGGAATTTGGGGGCGTCACAGGGTGGTATCAGAGCAATACGTCTCTGGGTTTAAATCCACATGTCCTTAGGAAATGCACCAAATATTAGGCTTGGAATTTTAGTCTTCATTAGGCTTGAATTTCTTGAAGTATAAGAGATAGTATGTGATTGTAACATGTGTACTCGTGTGATTTAGGAAGTGACATGACTCGAGGTAGGATACCTCAAAACCCTGAGGGAGTCACAAATTAGGATAATCAGAATTTCCCAATGGATGGAGGATTAGCTGAAACCGTACGTTTGCTGACTGACATGCTTAGACAACAGCAACATCAGTAAGCACATGTACCCAGACCCGAAGTCAGGGATTGTCTGTGTGAGAAGTTCTTGATCCATCGTTATCCAAACTTTTTCTGGTGATGAAGAGCCACTAAAAGCTGAGAAATGGATTATGGATCTCGAAAGGACTTACGAGATCTGTGGATGTACTGAGGACCAGAAGGTTCTATATGCTGTATACCTATTCTAATGAGAAGTTGGAATATGGTGGGATACACAAAGGCAGCTTCTAGTTAGGGAACTAGGAAGTTTGGATGCATTATCTTGGAAGAGATTTAAGGAAGAGTTGACAACGGATTCTACCCAGATTCTATCAAACAGCTAAAGGCGCAGGAGTTCGCGACTTTAACTCAAGGCAGTTGGACCGTAGAATAGTACGTCGCTAAGTTTATGGTGTTAGGAAGGTTTGCACCACACTTGATTTCTACTCAAAGGATGCAGGCAAGAAAGTTTCAAGCTGGACTTTAGCCATGGATCCGTAGCCAAGTAGCTTGCCTAAGAATAAAGAATTACCAAGAGTTAGTAAACGTGGCCACGATAGCAGAGACTGAGCAAAGAGGTCTAGCCATCCAGATCAATACCGAATGAAAGAGAATTTCATTGTATGCTACTGAAGAAAATCTAGAAATGAAGAAGATGTCTACTGGACCAGATAAGGGAGAAGGCATCGAGACTGGTAGCTCAATACTGACCACGTACCCAATATGTGGGATGTCCGGAAAGAATCATGGAGGCAAGTGCAAACTTACCCAAGGACTCTGTTTCAGATGTGGCCAACTTGAGCACTTGATCAGAAATTGTCCTAAAAGAGGCTAGAGAAATGGAACTGTTCCCATTGGAGATTCCAAACCAAAGCCACGACCTCCAGTACTAGCTTAAGTGTATGCAGGTACTTCTAGAGATGCAGATGCTGACGCCCCAGGAACTAAAGGAGTTGGCGCCGTTACTGGTATTTTTCTAAGACCTCTGTATTGTTAAGCTTATTTAAGGTTGATTAGATTGCAATTGATGGTACTATTGCATTATTGATACTTTGGGTAAGTTAAATCATTGAGGTTTATAACTTGTACACAGTTTGATTCAAGCGAGGCCCTATTTTTAGTGATTGTGGTATTGCACGAGAGTTTAGTTCGTACTCTGAATTGTTACTAGGTGATAAGAGTAACATTTCTTATTAAGAGTATTTCCATTCATACCAGTGCAGATATGGAATACCTTTTAGTAGTACGAGAAAGTATATTCAAGGTTGATGAATTAGTATCCCAAGTATTTGGAGTTTGTTGTGATTCGAAGGTTACAATGAAAATTGTGTTCGGAAGAGTACAATGTGTGAGATAAGCTTTGGCTTTAGTAGGATTCACTTATGATAATAGTTTTATCCAATCGCGAATAAATGGTTTTTGGCGAAACATCGTGTTTGTGGAAACCTAGACTGCCCTTATATTGGAGATATTTATATGGGGAGTAAAATCTTGTCTTAAGGATTTACGTGAACAGTATGATCAAATTCTTTGGATTAGAGTCAGAATAAGAGGCAGCTCATGATGGATAGAAGAGCTATGTCAATCATAAGAGAGAAAGTCTTGAGTTAAGGTTAATAGCTGATCGTTTATCGAGGTACCATCTAGGAGGAGGAACATTTCATTTTGATTATGAAGAAGTAAGCTAGTCCAAGACAGATGGAATTCCTTGAGGAAATAGAGAATGTGATTTCAGTTGTGTACGGATTAAATTCTTCCAAAATGAACTGCATGAATACTTGAAGTTTTAGATTTAGAGAGTATGCTGGTACGACTTGACCTACCTTGTGGAAGAACTCCAGTACAAATTGATATGATTTGAGAGAAAGAGAGTTAAGAATGGAAGATATATATACACGTTGTGGATAATTCTTTGAATAGAGATTTCTTTTAAGCAAGGATTCAGTATCCTAAAAGGTCAGCCTAGAAGTCATTAAGTTTAGGCAGTAACATTTGGGATTGTTATACCCTAATGTTATAGTGATAGTTATTTTGTATAACCATGTGATGGTTATAGATTAGAATAGTGTTGACTACGAGAAGAAGGCGATACCTAAAGAAGAACGAGACCTGCTCCTTGGGCGTTGAGGCATCCAGTGATGGGCACGTTGGTAAGCAACTTTTCCTTCTGAGCGTATTTTATGTTTGTACTTACGTCGATTTCGAGGACGAAATCTTTTTTTTAGGAGGGGAGGATGTAACAGCCCGCTAGAAATTCATTGGCGGAATTTCTTTTGACTTTAGGACTCTCGTGAAAACCCCATAAGTTTTTACGAATCGACCTATTGCATAGGTTTTAGTCTGTCAACATAGTCAGTGTTATCACTCACTATGCTGCTAGAAATATGAGTTTTATTTATTTGAGGTGGTTAGAAGTGTCAGAATGCATTATGGTCTACGCCATTAGACTCGGTGGATTATTTAGGATTTTATGGCACAATAGCCTATTTTCATAATTCCGGACGAAACGTCTGTTGAGAATTGTGAAATTATTTTTAGGGGCACTTCGAGGTTGAATTTCGGTATAATATTTTCACTGTAGGTTAATATGAATATTTAGGAATTTTTAGTGTTAAGTTTATGATTCACTTTTTCGAAGTGAATAGTAACCTCGGTAAGCGCACCAATTGCAGTGTTTCGAAATCACAGTGTGGAATGTCCAAATTGGATTAGAGAAGTTTTATTTGGACACTTGGCAAGATCTTAGCCACACTTAGTGAATAATATTAGACACTTGGCACCATGAGGGATGTTTGTTGGATTTGAAGGAATCAAGGTGTGAGATTATGCCACTTAAGCAAAACCTTGTTTCATCTGCTCAACCAAATTGTGCCAGACCAAAGAGGTTTTCAATCCTAGTGAAACCCTAAATGGTGGGAATCCAATTGAAAGCCCAAAAGCTTTGTTGAAATCGAAACCCTAAACGGTTTCCCCAAAACCCTAAAGTTGGCCTCTAAACCCTTTCTAATCCGATTTCTAGTATTGTGTTTAATCACTTGATTAAATCACTTCCACATGCTATTAATCCTTCAAATTTGTGTTAGAACATCATTATCCAACCTTGTTAACCTTGAAAAATTGATTGGGCCAAGTGATATTGGATTTGGGCTTGATAGCAACCCAAACCCTCTTTAAACCCCAAATTTTAGGCCCATTCGGTTTAGGCCCTTTAAGGCCCACGAATTTGGTCACCATAGGATTGCTTCATGGCTAAGTTTTGCACCCCCACTTGGCTGGCCAGATCTGTACAAGAAGGTCCTAGAAGGTTCTAGAAAGACAAAGCAAAAGGGCCACCTCACTCTTTCTCTCTCACACTCCACCTTGAGAAAAGATCTTGGTCTGATTTTTATGAGAAGAAAAGGCCAACACTCAACCATTCATTCAGTCCTATCACTTTACATAGCTTGTGTAAGAAGCTCTTCAGTCCACTTCCTACGAAAAGCAGCTCTCCTTTACACTTTTCCTTCATAGAACACAAAAGACACTCTCGGACAGTTTTTCATACCTCTTTTGAACGCCTATTTCGAAGATTTTTTAAGTGTTTTCTCGCCAATATTCCTTCATGAAAGTTCTTTCTTTTGGAGTCTAGTTTACGTGGATAACTTATTCGTTCCATTTGGAGATCATTTGATTGGTCAAAAGTTGTTTAGAACCCGAAAAGGTCATTCTGGGCGATAAACTGGAGAGTGTGTTATATTTTGGAGTTTTTGACCAAGCTAATGAATAGATCTTGGTCCGAAATTTTTATGGAGTACTGTTAACATGTGTATATGATTATTAGTTGAGGATTTGTTGCATGATTAAAAGTTTTGGTGAAATATTTTCTTAGGTCTAGAAACTTAGAAACTGGAAGAGGAAAAACAGTTTCTGTTTTGAGAAAGTTTAAATCTTTTATGTTTTAATCTTATTCCAATGGCTTTGATATTTTTATTGGAAGATCCTAAGCATCTTATATACATGTTAGAATGTTATTTTGAAGATATTTGATGTTAGTTTCGAACATATGAAATTTTATGGAAGGAGATATTCGGTTAGGCCAAAGTGATGATGTTCTTGGCTAAATTTATGTTTTTGTTGATGTTTACCCATGTGATCTTGAGTTTGAAGCTTGGATCTGTTTTAGGACACCTTTTTGAACCATGTGATGTTTTGGTTTGAAGATCACTTCTTTATAAGTCATGGATCAAGAGGTTGATCAAAACAAGTTAGAAACAAAATTCTGTTTTGAACTTTGAAGAGAAACAAAAAAGTTTCAAGTATGGTTTTAGTGATTTTGATGACTTTTGTTCATGATTCAAAACATGATTGTTCTTAAGAATATGTTATGAGTGTGGTAGAAGAAAAATTTTGGTTTAATCATGAGTTTCGAGATTTGAAAGAATTACAACAAAAAGCAAAGGAAATAGCCTTGTAAGCTTCGGCCATATAGAGGTTTGATGATTGTGTTTAGTTTTAAATTTTTCTGAATTGATTTTTGAGCTTAGGACAAAATTTACATAAGGTATGTAAATTTTGGTGATTTATGGAGTTAGGATGCAAAATCCTTATGTTAGGGGTAAAATGGTCATTTTTCCACATGTAGAGGGTAAAATGGTAATTTTACTCTAAGTTGATATTTTTCCATATTCCTAATTGTTAGTGATTAAGTTCTAATTTTTAGAAATCACTACTTTCAGTTTCTCGTGATCGCACTTGAGCTTTGTCTCGAAACGCGAAGATTGAGGTAAGTTAGCTTTTAACTTACTATCAATTTAATGTGTATGTGTGATAAGTAAGGGAACTAAATTGTATGTATGCATGTTATCATATGTGCCATGCCAAGTCATTTCATATTTAGCTATTACACAGAATTTATTCTGTCATGAATTATTCATCTCTTACACAAGATATTCTGTCACGTATTGCTATACATGCTATACACTGCAAGTATGTCATGTTAAGTTAAGTATGCCATCTGTTACATGTATTTCTTGTCATGTAATATTCATTGTCACATGTTACGCTATGTTAAGAAATGTTGTCTGTTATATGGTATGCCATGTTACGAAATGTTGTATGTTACATGTATGACATGTTATGAAATGTTCTCTGTTACATTTATGTCTCGAAGTATGTCATGTCTGTTGTCCTACGTTCATGTCGCGTTATGTTACGTCAAGATTTATGTCTTTTATGTAACGTTCATGTTACGTCACGTTACGAAATGTCATGTCTGCCAGTTAAGTCATTCATGTCAATCACGACCCTAAGCGCTAGGATGGGGTAATATCCTAGTGGAACTCCTTTGTTCACGCTAGAGTGTCTAAATAGGTGTGAAATTCCCTGGGTTGACGAAATACAGTCAACAGGTTGCGAATGGGGCCTAATTAGCTGGTCACCGGAGCGCGCCAGGCACTAACGCCGATGGTGCCACACATTATGTTATGTGTGTCCACAGCAAGTGTGGCACAAGCAGATAAGTCATGGGGCCACAACAACTGTGGAGCATGAAGTATGGGGCCACAACAACTGTGGAGCATACACTACGTGAGACACAGCAATTGTGACACGTAGAATACGTGGGGCCACAACAACTGTGGAGTACGTATTAACGCACTCACAGCTGGTATAGACACCTGTGATGTGATGCGGTAATCGGCAGGGACACACGGCTCAAGAGGACCTGTGTAGCACCCATATGGTCATGTTAATGATTAAGACTATTGAATAAGATTCCAAGTTCAAGTCATGTTTCACGTTATGTTACGTTCCAGTTTACGTTCACGCAATCATGGTAATCCCATGAGACAAGAATATGTTTCAAGTTCATGTTATGTTATGTTCACGTTCACGTTATGTTCAAAGTTCATGTTATGTTATGTTCACGTTTACGTTATGTTCCAAGTTCACATTTATGTTATGTCATGCTCAAGTTCAAGTTCAAATTATGCATGTTCACGTTCATGCTATGTTTCAAGTCCATGTTATGTTCCAAGCTCACATTCATGTTATGTTTCAAGTCACGTTCATGCTAAGCTTCAGTTTCAGTTTAAGTTATGCCAGTTATGTTATGTTGTATGTCAAGTTATGCTATGATTACTTACGATTTGATTATGCATTTATACTTTTACTGCCATACATGCATCATTAACTTGTGTTGAAGTTTTTTGTTAACTTACTGAGATTTGTAATCAAATCTCACTGTGGTAGTCCCAACTACCATTCCCCCGAATGGTAGATCTTTTACAGGATCTGAAGGAGAATTGGGAATCGACCAACTGGAAACGGTCACCTAAGCGACGATGCGATGTAGGTGTTCGTACAGTAGTTACCTCAGATTACTACTTGTATTTGTGGAGTTCAATCTCCATCACTCTTTTGATCTCAACCTTTTCGGACTAGTGTTGTGATATCAGTTTTTGAGTATGTCATTATGTATGAAGAATGTTTTAAGTATTTGGGATATTTCAGTTTGGTGCATAGCATTGCTGAAAAAAAAAAAAA